>NC_092286.1:29391239-29404250 GCF_036320965.1 Panulirus ornatus
TGAATTATGTACATGTGTTTATATGTATATGTCTGTGTGTGTATACATATGTATATGTCTGTGTGTGTATATATATGTATATGTTGAGATGTATAGGTATGTATATTTGCGTGTGTGGACATGTATGTATATACAGGTGTATGTGGGTGTGTTGGGCCATTCTCTCGTCTGTTACCTAGCACTACCTCGCTAACGCGGGAGACAGCGACAAAGCAAAAAAATGAAAAATAAAAATATATATATATATATATATATATATATATATATATATATATATATATATATATATATATATATATATATATATATATATATATATATATATATATATATATATATATATATATATATATATATATACACACACAAACGCCCATACACGCACACATACATACATACATACATACATACACTTCAACGCAATTATGCATATGCATGCACACACATAACATATGTACATTTGTATATATTTATACCTATTCCCTTTGTCCATTCCCGTCGCCACCTCGCTACACATGAAAAGCAGCAACCCCCTCCCCTCCTCAAGCGCGCGAGGCAGCGCTTGGAAAAGACAACAAAGGCCACATTCGTTCACACAGTCTTTAGCTATCATGTGTGACGCACTGAAACCACATCTCCCTTTCCACATCCAGGCCCGACAAAACTTCCATGGTTTACTCCAGACGATTTGCATGCCCTGGTTCAATCCATTGACAGCACGTCTACCCCGGTATACCACATCGTTCCAATTCACTCTATTTCTTGCACGCCTTTCGCCCTTTTGTATGTTCAGGCCCCGATCGCTCAAAATCTTTATCACTCTATCCTTCCACCTCCTATTTGGTCTCTCACTTCTCTTCGTTCCCTCCACCTCTGACACATATATCCTCTTTTTCAATCTCTCCTCACTTATTCTCTGCATGTGACCAAACCATTTCAATACACCCGCTTCTGCTCTCTTAACCAAACTCATCTTATTACCACACTCATCTTATTACCCTTTCATAACTTACTCAATCAAACCACCTAAAACCACATATTGTTCTCCGAACAACCCTATTTATAGCCCATGCTTAACAAATATATAGCATCGTTGGAACCACTATTTCTTCAAACATACCCATTTTTTGCTCTCCGAGATAACGTTCTCGCCTTCCACACATTCTTCAACGCTCCCAGAACCTTCGTCCCCTCCTCTACCGTGTGACTCACTTCCGCTTCCATGGTTCCATCCGCTGCCAAATCCATTCCCAGATATCTAAAGCACTTCACTTCCTCCAGTGTTTCTCCATTCAAACTTATCTCCCAATTTACTTGTCCCTCAACCCTACTGAACCTACTAACCTTGCTCTAATTCACATTTACTCTTAACTTTCTTCTTTCACACACTTTACCAAAGTCAGTCACCAGCTTCTGCAGTTTCTCACCCGAATCAACCACCAGTGCTGTATCATCAGCAAACAACAACTGACTCACTTCCCAAGCTCTCTCATCCACAATAGACCGCATACTTGTCCCTCTCTACAACACTTTTGAATTCACCTCCCTAACAATCCCATCCATAAACAAATTCAACAACCATGGTGGCATCACGCACCCCTTCCGCAAACCGACATTCGCTGAGAAGCAATCACTTTCCTCTCTTCCTACTCGTACACATGCTTTACTTTTTTTTTTTTTTTTTTTTTTTTTTTTTTTTTTTTTTTTTTATACTTTGTCGCTGTCTCCCGCGTTTGCGAGGTAGCGCAAGGAAACAGACGAAAGAAATGGCCCAACCCCCCCCATACACATGTACATACACACGTCCACACACGCAAATATACATGGTTTACCCCGGACGCTTCACATGCCTTGATTCAATCCCCTGACAGCACGTCAACCCCTGTATACCACATCGCTCCAATTCACTCTATTCCTTGCCCTCCTTTCACCCTCCTGCATGTTCAGGCCCCGATCACACAAAATCCTTTTCACTCCATCTTTCCACCTCCAATTTGGTCTCCCTCTTCTCCTCGTTCCCTCCACCTCCGACACATATATCCTCTTGGTCAATCTTTCCTCACTCATTCTCTCCATGTGCCCAAACCATTTCAAAACACCCTCTTCTGCTCTCTCAACCACGCTCTTTTTATTTCCACACATCTCTCTTACCCTTACGTTACTTACTCGATCAAACCACCTCACACCACACATTGTCCTCAAACATCTCATTTCCAGCACATCTATCCTCCTGCGCACAACTCTATCCATAGCCCACGCCTCGCAACCATACAACATTGTTGGAACTACTATTCCTTCAAACATACCCATTTTTGCTTTCCGGGATAATGTTCTCGACTTCCACACATTTTTCAAGGCTCCCAAAATTTTCGCCCCCTCCCCCACCCTATGATCCACTTCCGCTTCCATGGTTCCATCCGCTGCCAGATCCACTCCCAGATATCTAAAACACTTCACTTCCTCCAGTTTTTCTCCATTCAAACTCACCTCCCAATTGACTTGACCCTCAACCCTACTGTACCTAATAACCTTGCTCTTATTCACATTTACTCTTAACTTTCTTCTTCCACACACTTTACCAAACTCCGTCACCAGCTTCTGCAGTTTCTCACATGAATCCGCCACCAGCGCTGTATCATCAGCGAACAACAACTGACTCACTTCCCAAGCTCTCTCATCCCCAACAGACTTCATACTTGCCCCTCTTTCCAAGACTCTTGCATTTACCTCCCTAACAACCCCATCCATAAACAAATTAAACAACCATGGAGACATCACACACCCCTGCCGCAAACCTACATTCACTGAGAACCAATCACTTTCCTCTCTTCCTACACGTACACATGTCTTACATCCTCGATAAAAACTTTTCACTGCTTCAAACAACTTGCCTCCCACACCATATATTCTTAATACCTTCCACAGAGCATCTCTATCAACTCTATCATATGCCTTCTCCAGATCCATAAATGCTACATACAAATCCATTTGCTTTTCTAAGTATTTCTCGCATACATTCTTCAAAGCAAACACCAGATCCACACATCCTCTACCATCTTCCATAAAAACTTTTCACTACTTCTAGCAACTTACCTTCCAAACCATATGCTCTTACTACTTTCCACAGAGCACTTCTATCAGTTCTATCATATGTCTTCTCCAGAGCCACAGACGCTACATACAAATTCATCTGCCTTTCTAAGTATTCTCACATACATTCTTCAAAGCAAACACCTGCAATATGCATGCATTCCGCCAATGCTCAGGCACTTCACCATGAACCATACATACAGTGAATATCCTTACCAGCAAGTCAACAACACAATCACCCCCTTTTTTTTTTATAAATTCCATAGCAATACCATCCAAACACACCGCCTTGCCGGCGTTCACTACCTCTCCTCTGTTACCAGATATATATCCCTGTACCTCCTCACACAAGTCTCTTTTCCAAGCTCACTTACTCTCACCATTCTCTTCTCCTCAACATTCTCTCTTCTTTTCTGAAAACCTCTACAAATCTTCACCTTCGCCTTCACAAGATAATGATCAGATAATCCTCCAGTTGCCCCTCTCAGCACATTATCATCCAAAAGTTTCTCTTTTACACGATTACCAATTAACAGGTAATCCAATAACGCCCTCTGGCCATCTCTCCTACTCACATGCGTATACTTATGTATCTGTCATTTCTTAAACCAAGTATTCCAAATCACCAGTCCTTTTTTCAGCACACAAATCCATAAGCCCTTCACCATTTCCATTTACAATACTGAACGCCCCATGTACACCAATCATGCCCTCAACTGCCACCTTACTCACCTTTGCATTCAAATAATCCACTATAACCCGGTCTCGTGCATCAAAGCTACTTACACACTCACTCAGTTACTCCCAAAACACTTGCCTCTCATGATCTTTCTTCTCATGAACAGGTGCAAAAGCACCAATAATCAGCCAGCTCTCTCCATCCACTTTCAGTTTTACACATATCAACTTAGAGTTTACCTTCTTACACTCTATCACATTTTCTTGGTTCAGGATTGCTACTACTTCCTTTGCTGTTGTCCACTCACTAACCCCTGACTTTCCTCCCAAGGCATTCCCAAACCTCTTTTCAAGTTTACATGGGCATGAAAAGAAAGATCATGAGAGGCAAGTGTTTTGGGAGCAGCTGAATGAGTGTGTTAGTGGTTTTGATGCACGAGACCGGGTTATAGTGATGGGTGATTTGAATGCAAAGGTGAGTAATGTGGCAATTGAGGGAATAATTGGTATACATGGGGTGTTCAGTGTTGTAAATGGAAATGGTGAAGAGCTTGTAGATTTATGTGCTGAAAAAGGACTGGTGATTGGGAATACCTAGTTCAAAAAGCGAGATATACATAAGTATACGTATGTAAGTAGGAGAGATGGCCAGAGAGCGTTATTGGATTACGTGTTAATTGACAGGCGCGCGAAAGAGAGACTTTTGGATGTTAATGTGCTGAGAGGTGCAACTGGAGGGATGTCTGATCATTATCTTGTGGAGGCTAAGGTGAAGATTTGTATGGGTTTTCAGAAAAGAAGAGTGAATGTTGGGGTGAAGAGGGTGGTGAGAGTAAGTGAGCTTGGGAAGGAGACTTGTGTGAGGAAGTACCAGGAGAGACTGAGTACAGAATGGAAAAAGGTGAGAACAATGGAAATAAGGGGAGTGGGGGAGGAATGGGATGTATTTAGGGAATCAGTGATGGATTGCGCAAAAGATGCTTGTGGCATGAGAAGAGTGGGAGGTGGGTTGATTAGAAAGGGTAGTGAGTGGTGGGATGAAGAAGTAAGAGTATTAGTGAAAGAGAAGAGAGAGGCATTTGGACGATTTTTGCAGGGAAAAAATGCAATTGAGTGGGAGATGTATAAAAGAAAGAGACAGGAGGTCAAGAGAAAGGTGCAAGAGGTGAAAAAGAGGGCTAATGAGAGTTGGGGTGAGAGAGTATCATTAAATTTTAGGGAGAATAAAAAGATGTTCTGGAAGGAGGTAAATAAAGTGCGTAAGACAAGGGAGCAAATGGGAACTTCAGTGAAGGGCGCAAATGGGGAGGTGATAACAAGTAGTGGTGATATGAGAAGGAGATGGAGTGAGTATTTTGAAGGTTTGTTGAATGTGTTTGATGATAGAGTGGCAGATATAGGGTGTTTTGGTCGAGGTGGTGTGCAAAGTGAGAGGGTTAGGGAAAATGACTTGGTAAACAGAGAAGAGGTAGTAAAAGCTTTGCGGAAGATGAAAGCCGGCAAGGCAGCGGGTTTGGATGGTATTGCAGTGGAATTTATTAAAAAGAGGGGTGACTGTATTATTGACTGGTTGGTAAGGTTATTTAATGTATGTATGACTCATAGTGAGGTGCCTGAGGATTGGCGGAATGCGTGCATAGTGCCATTGTACAAAGGCAAAGGGGATAAGAGTGAGTGCTCAGATTACAGAGGTATAAGTTTGTTGGGTATTCCTGGTAAATTATATGGGAGGGTATTGATTGAGAGGGTGAAGGCATGTACAGAGCATCAGATTGGGGAAGAGCAGTGTGGTTTCAGAAGTGGTAGAGGATGTGTGGATCAGGTGTTTGCTTTGAAGAATGTATGTGTGAAATACTTAGAAAAGCAAATGGATTTGTATGTAGCATTTATGGATCTGGAGAAGGCATATGATAGAGTTGATAGAGATGCTCTGTGGAAGGTATTAAGAATATATGGAGTGGGAGGCAAGTTGTTACAAGCAGTGAAAAGTTTTTATCGAGGATGTAAGGCATGTGTACGTGTAGGAAGAGAGGAAAGTGATTGGTTCTCAGTGAATGTAGGTTTGCGGCAGGGGTGTGTGATGTCTCCATGGTTGTTTAATTTGTTTATGGATGGGGTTGTTAGGGAGGTGAATGCAAGAGTTTTGGAAAGAGGGGCAAGTATGAAGTCTGTTGGGGATGAGAGAGCTTGGGAAGTGAGTCAGTTGTTGTTCGCTGATGATACAGCGCTGGTGGCTGATTCATGTGAGAAACTGCAGAAGCTGGTGACTGAGTTTGGTAAAGTGTGTGAAAGAAGAAAGTTAAGAGTAAATGTGAATAAGAGCAAGGTAATTAGGTACAGTAGGGTTGAGGGTCAAGTCAACTGGGAGGTAAGTTTGAATGGAGAAAAACTGGAGGAAGTAAAGTGTTTTAGATATCTGGGAGTGGATCTGGCAGCGGATGGAACCATGGAAGCGGAAGTGGATCATAGGGTGGGGGAGGGGGCGAAAATCCTGGGAGCCTTGAAGAATGTGTGGAAGTCGAGAACATTATCTCGGAAAGCAAAAATGGGTATGTTTGAAGGAATAGTGGTTCCAACAATGTTGTATGGTTGCGAGGCGTGGGCTATGGATAGAGTTGTGCGCAGGAGGATGGATGTGCTGGAAATGAGATGTTTGAGGACAATTTGTGGTGTGAGGTGGTTTGATCGAGTAAGTAACGTAAGGGTAAGAGAGATGTGTGGAAATAAAAAGTGCGTGGTTGAGAGAGCAGAAGAGGGTGTTTTGAAATGGTTTGGGCACATGGAGAGAATGAGTGAGGAAAGATTGACCAAGAGGATATATGTGTCGGACGTGGAGGGAACGAGGAGAAGTGGGAGACCAAATTGGAGGTGGAAAGATGGAGTGAAAAAGATTTTGTGTGATCGGGGCCTGAACATGCAGGAGGGTGAAAGGAGGGCAAGGAATAGAGTGAATTGGATCGATGTGGTATACCGGGGTTGACGTGCTGTCAGTGGATTGAATCAGGGCATGTGAAGCGTCTGGGGTAAACCATGGAAAGCTGTGTAGGTATGTATATTTGCGTGTGTGGACGTATGTAAATACATGTGTATGGGGGTGGGTTGGGCCATTTCTATCGTGTTTCCTTGCGCTACCTCGCAAACGCGGGAGACATCGACAAAGCAAAAAAAAAAAAATATATATATATATATAAGAGTGAGTGCTCAAATTACAGAGGTATGAGTTTGTTGAGTATTCCTGGTAAATTGTATGGGAGGGTATTGATTGAGAGGGTGAAGGCATGTACAAAGCATCAGATTGGGGAAGAGCAGTGTGGTTTCAGAAGTG
The DNA here is from genome assembly GCF_036320965.1 of Panulirus ornatus. Classification (NCBI taxonomy): domain Eukaryota; kingdom Metazoa; phylum Arthropoda; class Malacostraca; order Decapoda; family Palinuridae; genus Panulirus; species Panulirus ornatus. The sequence continues at coordinate 29,398,333 of NC_092286.1, forward strand.
GTAGAGGATGTGTGGATCAGGTGTTTGCTTTGAAGAATGTATGTGAGAAATACTTAGAAAAGCAAATGGATTTGTATGTAGCATTTATGGATCTGGAGAAGGCATATGATAGAGTTGATAGAGATTCTCTGTGGAAGGTATTAAGAATATATGGTGTGGGAGGAAAGTTGTTAGAAGCAGTGAAAAGTTTTTATCGAGGATGTAAGGCATGTGTACGTGTAGGAAGAGAGGAAAGTGATTGGTTCTCAGTGAATGTAGGTTTGCGGCAGGGGTGTGTGATGTCTCCATGGTTGTTTAATTTGTTTATGGATGGGGTTGTTAGGGAGGTGAATGCAAGAGTTTTGGAAAGAGGGGCAAGTATGAAGTCTGTTGGGGATGAGAGAGCTTGGGAAGTGAGTCAGTTGTTGTTCGCTGATGATACAGCGCTGGTGGCTGATTCATGTGAGAAACTGCAGAAGCTGGTGACTGAGTTTGGTAAAGTGTGTGAAAGAAGAAAGTTAAGAGTAAATGTGAATAAGAGCAAGGTTATTAGGTACAGTAGGGTTGAGGGTCAAGTCAATTGGGAGGTAAGTTTGAATGGAGAAAAACTGGAGGAAGTAAAGTGTTTTAGATATCTGGGAGTGGATCTGGCAGCGGATGGAACCATGGAAGCGGAAGTGGATCATAGGGTGGGGGAGGGGGCGAAAATTCTGGGAGCCTTGAAGAATGTGTGGAAGTCGAGAACATTATCTCGGAAAGCAAAAATGGGTATGTTTGAAGGAATAGTGGTTCCAACAATGTTGTATGGTTGCGAGGCGTGGGCTATGGATAGAGTTGTGCGCAGGAGGATGGATGTGCTGGAAATGAGATGTTTGAGGACAATGTGTGGTGTGAGGTGGTTTGATCGAGTAAGTAACGTAAGGGTAAGAGAGATGTGTGGAAATAAAAAGAGCGTGGTTGAGAGAGCAGAAGAGGGTGTTTTGAAATGGTTTGGGCACATGGAGAGAATGAGTGAGGAAAGATTGACCAAGAGGATATATGTGTCGGAGGTGGAGGGAACGAGGAGAAGTGGGAGACCAAATTGGAGGTGGAAAGATGGAGTGAAAAAGATTTTGTGTGATCGGGGCCTGAACATGCAGGAGGGTGAAAGGAGGGCAAGGAATAGAGTGAATTGGATCGATGTGGTATACCGGGGTTGACGTGCTGTCAGTGGATTGAATCAGGGCATGTGAAGCGTCTGGGGTAAACCATGGAAAGCTGTGTAGGTATGTATATTTGCGTGTGTGGACGTATGTATATACATGTGTATGGGGGTGGGTTGGGCCATTTCTATCGTCTGTTTCCTTGCGCTACCTCGCAAACGCGGGAGACATCGACAAAGCAAAAAAAAAAAAAAAATATATATATATATAAGAGTGAGTGCTCAAATTACAGAGGTATGAGTTTGTTGAGTATTCCTGGTAAATTGTATGGGAGGGTATTGATTGAGAGGGTGAAGGCATGTACAAAGCATCAGATTGGGGAAGAGCAGTGTGGTTTCAGAAGTGGTAGAGGATGTGTGGATCAGGTGTTTGCTTTGAAGAATGTATGTGAGAAATACTTAGAAAAGCAAATGGATTTGTATGTAGCATTTATGGATCTGGAGAAGGCATATGATAGAGTTGATAGAGATTCTCTGTGGAAGGTATTAAGAATATATGGTGTGGGAGGAAAGTTGTTACAAGCAGTGAAAAGTTTTTATCGAGGATGTAAGGCATGTGTACGTGTAGGAAGAGAGGAAAGTGATTGGTTCTCAGTGAATGTAGGTTTGCGGCAGGGGTGTGTGATGTCTCCATGGTTGTTTAATTTGTTTATGGATGGGGTTGTTAGGGAGGTAAATGCAAGAGTTTTGGAAAGAGGGGCAAGTATGAAGTCTGTTGGGGATGAGAGAGCTTGGGAAGTGAGTCAGTTGTTGTTCGCTGATGATACAGCGCTGGTGGCTGATTCATGTGAGAAACTGCAGAAGCTGGTGACTGAGTTTGGTAAAGTGTGTGAAAGAAGAAAGTTAAGAGTAAATGTGAATAAGAGCAAGGTTATTAGGTACAGTAGGGTTGAGGGTCAAGTCAATTGGGAGGTGGTTTGAATGAGAAAAACTGGAGGAAGTGAAGTGTTTTAGATATCTGGGAGTGGATCTGGCAGCGGATGGAACCATGGAAGCGGAAGTGGATCATAGGGTGGGGGAGGGGGCGAAAATTCTGGGGGCCTTGAAGAATGTGTGGAAGTCGAGAACATTATCTCGGAAAGCAAAAATGGGTATGTTTGAAGGAATAGTGGTTCCAACAATGTTGTATGGTTGCGAGGCGTGGGCTATGGATAGAGTTGTGCGCAGGAGGATGGATGTGCTGGAAATGAGATGTTTGAGGACAATGTGTGGTGTGAGGTGGTTTGATCGAGTGAGTAACGTAAGGGTAAGAGAGATGTGTGGAAATAAAGAGAGCGTGGTTGAGAGAGCGAAGAGGGTGTTTTGAAATGGTTTGGGCACATGGAGAGAATGAGTGAGGAAAAGATTGACCAGAGGATGTATGTGTCGGAGGTGGAGGGAACGAGGAGATGAGGGAGACCAAATTGGAGGTGGAAAGATGGAGTGAAAAAGATTTTGTGTGATCGGGGCCTGAACATGCAGGAGGGTGAAAGGAGGGCAAGGAATAGAGTGAATTGGAGCGATGTGGTATACCGGGGTTGACGTGCTGTCAGTGGATTGAATCAAGGCATGTGAAGCGTCTGGGGTAAACCATGGAAAGCTGTGTAGGTATGTATATTTGCGTGTGTGGACGTATGTATATGCATGTGTATGGTTGGGGGGGGGTTGGGCCATTTCTTTGTCTGTTCCTTGCGCTCCCTCGCAACGCGGGAGACAGCGACAATGCATAATAAAAATAATAATATATTATACACTCATAAATTCATAAATGCTTGCCTCATCTATTTTTGCCGGTACCCCGCCCCACACAAGAGAGCATCGCTACCCCTTGCGTCAACGAGGTAGTGCTGAAAACAGACAAAAAAGGCCATATTCGTTCACACTCAGTCTCTAGGTATCATGTATTTTTAACACCGAATACCACAGTTTCCTATCCCACATCCCAGGCCAAACACCTTTCCTTTGGTTAACTTAGACGCTTCTCATGCCTTGGTTCAGTCCACTGACAGCGCGTCGACATGGTATACGACATCGTTCCAATTCACTCCTTTCCCTTGCACGCCTCTCACCATCCTGTATGTTAAGGCCCCGATCGCTAAAAAATCTTTTTCACTCCAACCTTCCCCCCTACAGTTTGGTCTCCTGCTTCTCCCTGTTCCCTCCACTTCTGACACATAAATCCTCTTTGTCAATCTTTCCTCATTCAATCTCTCCATATGTCTAACCATTTCAACACATCCTCCTCTGCTCTCTCAACCACATTCGTTTTATTTCACACATCCCTCTTAACCTTTCTTTACTTACTCCTTAAATCACTTTACACCACATATTGTTCTCAAAAATTCATCTCCAACACATTTACCCCTCCTCCCTACCCACCCTATCTGTAGTCTATGCCTCGCAACCATATAACATTGTTGGAACTGCTATTCCCTGAAAATGACACATTTTTGTCCTAGAGATAACGTATCTTTCTTCCACACAATCTTCACCGTTTCCAGGACCTTCGCCCTCTCCTCTACTCTGTGACTCATTTCCGCTTCCATGGTTCCATTTGCTGCTAGGTCAACTCACAGTTATCTGAAGCACTCTGCCTCCTTAAATTTTTTTCTCCATTCAAACTTACATCCCAATTAACTTGTCCCTCAACCCTACTGTACCTAATAATCTTGCTCTTATTTACATTTACTCTCAACTTTCTCCTTTCCACATTTTTCCAAACTCAGTCACCAATCTGTCGTTTCTCACACGAATCAGCCACTAGAGCTGTATCATCGCATACTCGCCCTCTCCCCAAAAATTCTTGCATTTATCCCCTAACCCCCCCATCCATGAACAAATTAAACAGCTATAGGGGCATCACACGCCCCTGCCGCAAACCGACTTTTCACTGGAAAGCAATCACTTCCTCTCTTCTTACCCATACACTTGCTTTACATCCTTTGGGAAAAACTTTTACTGCCTCTAGGAAGTTACCCCCCACCCCCATATACTCTTAAAACTTCCATAAAGCATCACTATAATTCTTATCATATGCCTTCTCGAAATCCATGAAAGCTACGTACAAAATCCATCTTTTTTTTAAGTATATCTCACATGCATTTCAAAAGCAAACACCTGATCCAGACATCCTCCAAACCCCTTTCGAAACAACACTGCTTTTCCCCAATCTTACGCTCTATACATACCCTTTACCCTCGCAGTCAATACCCTCCCATATAATTTACTAAGAATATCAAAAACTTATGCCTCTGTAGTTTGAACACTCACTTTTATTCTCTTTGCCTTTGTACAATGGTACTATGCATGCATTTTGCCAATCCTCAAGCACTTCACCATGATCCATACATACACTGAATATCCTTACCAACCAACCAACAACCATAAAATCGTTAATGAGATAGCCTGCAGTTGCCTTTGCCGTCTCAAAATAACATAATAAGAGGCTTAAGATCAACCAGAAAGACAATCATTTTCCTGCTACTGATTGGCGTGTGGTCTTGAAGCTGCAGGAACTCTACAACAATATGATCCATGGATATTTGATTAACTACTTGACTTAGTAAACTTTTATATGCATGTATCAACTACGAAATGTATGAATCATGATAGGCGTACAATTAGATGAGCATAATGATGTACAGAAGGGTTTGTTTATTATCATAAGAACTATATTTTCATGAAAAAGTTTCTTTTAGTAGATGAATTTCTATGAAAATTAGATCAAACTTCATTGCTACCAATCACCTATTTCCTGCTGAGCAATAGTTTCTGTTCCTATGAAATTATTTTTTGTTTTTCATGATGAACAGTAAATGAATAATTATTTATTCTATATCATACTTTGTCGCTGTCTCCCGCGTTAGCAAGGTAGCGCAAGGAAACAGACGAAAGAATGGCCCAAACCACCCACATACACATGTATATATACATACACGTCCACACACGCAATACACATATCTATACATCTCAACGTTATACATACATATACACACACAGACATATTTCATATATACACATGCACATAATTCATACTGTTTGCCCTTATTCATTTCCGTCGCCACCCGCCACAATGAAATGACAACCCCCTCCCCCCGCATGTGCGCGAAGTAGCTCTAGGAAACACAACAAAGGCCACATTCGTTCCCACTCAGTCTCTAGCTGTCATGTATAATGCACCGAAACCCCAGCTCCTTTCCACATCCAGGCTCCACAAAAATTTCTATGGTTTACCCCAGACGCTTCACTGCCTGGTTCAATCCATTGACAGCACGTCCACCCGGTATACCACATCGTTCCAATTCCCTTTATTCCTTGCACGCCTTTCACCCTCCTGCATTTTCAGGTCCCGATCACTCAAAATCTTTTTCACTCCATCTTTCCACCTCCATTTGGTCTCCCACCTCTCCCCGTTCCCTCCACCTCTGACACATATATCCTCTTTGTCAATCTTTTCTCACTCATTCTCTTCATGTGACCAAACCCTTTCAAAACACCCTCTTCTGCTCTCGCAACCACACTTTTTATTACCACAATCTCTCTTGCCTTTATCTTTTCCTAGAGTCCGATTCTACATATCGGGCGCCCATATGAGACAATGAAATTCATCAGCAAAAAGCTCTATAGCATAAGCTCCCTTACTACGTGAAAGTCACGATCATGAGGGAGTTCACCATTTGCTTCTTCAAGATATATTTACAGAAAACATCAAGATCTCAGGTGTAAAGCTTTTTAAAAGTGTTTCAGGTTGTGAAACAAA
>NC_092286.1:29404350-29413431 GCF_036320965.1 Panulirus ornatus
TTGGATGCCATCATGTAATTGTATTGGACTTTGGCACCCCCAAAGGGTCTTTTAAGTAAACTTTTATTTGTCTCTTCCCTCAGATGCCACTATTCTCCCTTGAAGGCCTTTTAAGACGCCAAAGGGGATTTAGATTACTCCTTCAATTTTCCTTTTAAATTTTGGAAAGCCTCCACGCAATTCTCTTTTCCCCTTTGGCATCCCCCAAAATGGTCTTAAAGTAAGCTTTCCAAATGTTTCTTTCCTTTTGATGCCTCTAGCCCCCGTAATTGCCTTTGGCGGAGCCAAAGGGGATTTAAAAAATTTAAATCATTAATTTTGTATTTTATTTTTTGGATGCCATCATGTAACTGTATTGGACTTTGGCACCCCCAAAGGGTCTTTTAAGTAACTTTTAATTTGTCTCTTTCCCTTTAGAGGCCCCTATTCTCCTGTAAAGGCCTTTGAAGAGCCAAAGGGGATTTAGATTACTCCTTCAATTTTCCTCAAATTTTTGGATCCTCCACGCAATTCTCTTGCCCTTTGGCATCCCCAAAGTGGTCTAAAAGTAATCTTTCCAAATGTTTCTTTCCCTTTTGATGCCTCTATGCCCCTGTAATTGCCTTTGGCGGCGCCAAAGGGGATTTAAATTAAAATCTTTAATTTGTATTTTATTTTTGGATTTCCATCTGTAATTATTGGACTTTGGCACCCCCAAAGGGTCTTTTAAGTAAACTTTAGTTTTTCTCCTTCCCTTCAGATGCCACTATTCTCCCTTGAAGGCCTTTGAAGACGCCAAAGGGGATTTAGATTACTCCTTCAATTTTCCTCTAAATTTTTGGATGCCTCCACGCAATTCTCTTGCCCTTTTGGGATCCCCAAAGTGGTCTGAAAAGTAATCTTCCAAATGTTTTTTTCCCTTTTGATGCCTCTATGCCCCTGTAATTGCCTTTGGCGGCGCCAAAGGGGATTTAATTAAATCATTAATTTGTATGTTTATTTTTGGATGCCATCATGTAACTGTATTGGACTTTGGCACCCCCAAAGGGGTCTTTTAAGTAAACTTTTAATTTGTCTCTTTCCCATCAGATGCCACTTCTCCCTTTAAGGCCTTTGAAGAAGCCAAGGGGATTTAGATTTCTCCTTCAATTTTCCTCAAATTTTTGGATGCCCCCACGCAATTCTCTTTCCCTTTGGCATCCCCAAATGGTCTTAAAGTAAGCTTTCCAAATGTTTCTTTCCCTTTTTGATGCCTCTATGCCCCTTAATTGCCTTTGGCGGCGCCAAAGGGGATTTAAAAATAAATCATTAATTTGTATGTTTATTTTTGGATGCCATCATTAACTGTATTTGGGGCTTTGGCACCCCTAAAGGGTCTTTTAAGTAAACTTTTAATTTGTGTCCCCTTTCCTTTAGATGCCACTATTCTCCCTTGAAGGCCTTTGAAGACGCCAAAGGGGATTTTGATTACTCCTTCAATTTTCCCTAAATTTTTGGATGCCTCCACGCAAATCTCTGCCCTTTGGCATCCCCAAAGTGGTCGTAAAGTAGCTTTCCAAATGTTTTTTTCCCTTTTGATGCCTCTATGCCCCTGTAATTGCTTTAGCGGCGCCAAAGGGGATGTAAATTAAATCATTAATTGTATGTTTATTTTGGATGCCATCATGTAACTGTATTGGACTTTGGCACCCCCAAAGGGTCTTTTAAGTAAACTTTTAATTTGTCTCTTTCCCTTCAGATGCCACTATTCGTCTCCTGTAAAGGCCTTTGAAGACGCCAAAGGGGATTTAGATTACTCCTTCAATTTTCCTCTAAATTTTTGGATGCCTCCACGCAATCTCTTGCCCTTTGGCATCCCCAAAGTGGGCTGAAGACGATAATCTTTCCAAATGTTTTCTTCCCTTTTGATGCCTCTATGCCCCTGTAATTGCCTTTGGCGGCGCCAAAGGGATTTAAACTAAATCATTAATTTGTATGTTTTAATTTTGGATGCCATCATGTAAACGTATTGGACTTTGGCACCCCCCCAAAATGTCTTTTTAAGTAAACTTTTAATTTGTCTCTTTCCCTTTAGATGCCACTATTCTCCCTTGAAGGCCTTTGAAGATGCCAAATGGGATTTAGATTACCTCCTTCAATTTTTTTCCCCTAAATTTTTGGATGCCTCCACGCAAATTTTCTTGCCCTTTGGCATCCCCAAAGTGTCTTTAAAATAATTTTCCCAAAAAGTTTTTTTCCCTTTTGATGCCTCTATGGGCCCCCGTAATTGCCTCTGGGGGCGCCATAGGGTTTAAACTAAATCTTTAATTTTGTGTGTTTTTTTTTTGGATGCCATCATGTAATTGTATTGGGGCTTTGGCACCCCCCAAAGTGTCTTTTAGTAAACTTTCAACTTTCTCTTTCCCATCAGATGCCATATTCTCCCTGAAAAACTTTAGAAGACGCCCAAAGGGGGTTAGATTACTCCTTTAATTTTCCTCTAATTTTTGGAGCCTCCACGCAATTCTCTTGCCCTTTGGCATCCCCAAAGTGGTCTTAAAGTAACTTTCCAAATGTTTCTTTCCCTTTGATGCCTCTATGCCCCTGGAATTGCCTTTAGGCGGCGCCAAGGGGATTTAAATTAATCATTATTGTGGTTGTTTTTTTTGGATGCCATCCCTGTAACTGTATTGGACTTTGGCACCCCCAAAGGTCTTTTAATAAAAATTTAATTTGTCTCTTTCCCCCCAGATGCCCCTATTCTCCTGTAAGGCCTTGAAGACGCCAAAGGGGAATTTAGATTACTCCTTCAATTTTCCTCTAAATTTTGGATGCCTCCACGCAATTTCTCTTGCCCTTTGGCAACCCCAAAGGTGGTCTTAAAGTAACTATTCCAAATGTTCCCTTTTCCCTTTTCATGCCTCTATGCCCCTGTAATTCCCTGGGCGCCCAAAGGGGATTTAAAATTAAAAACATTAATTATGTATATTTATTTTTGGATGCCATCATGTAACCCGTATGGACTTGGCAAACCCCCCAAAAGGTCTTTTCAGTAAAAATTTTTGTTTGTTCTTCCCTTTTCCTTTAGTATGGCCACTAATACTCCCATTGAAGGGCCTTTGAAGACGCCAAAGGGATTTAGATACTCCTTCAATTTTTTCCCCTAAATTTTTGGATGCCTCCACGCAATTCTCTTTCCCCTTTTGGGATCCCCAAAGTTGGTCTTAAAGTAAGGTTTCCAAATTTTCTTTCCGTTTTGATGCCTCTATGCCCCTGAATTGCCTTTGGCGGCGCCAAAAGGGATTTAACTAAATCATAATTTTTATGTTTATTTGTTGGGGTGCCATCATGTACTGGGATTGGGCTTTGGAACCCCTAAAGGGTCTTTTAGTAACTTTTAATTTGTGTCTTTCCCTTAGATGCCACTATTTCCCTTGAAGGCCCTTTTAAGACGCCAAAAGGGGGTTTAGATTACTCCTTCAATTTTCCTTTTTAAAATTTTTTGGGTGCCTCCCAAAAGCAATTCCCTTGCCCTTTTTTGGGATCCCCAAAGTGGTCTTAAAAATAATCTTTTCCAAATGGTTTTTTTCACTTTTGATGCCTCTATTTCCCCGGGAATTGCCTTTGGGGGCGCCAAAGGGGATTTAAAAACTAATCTTTAAATTGTGTGTTTATTTTTGGATGCCATCATGTAACTGTAATGGGCTTTTGCACCCCCAAAATGTCTTTTAATAAAAACTTTTAATTTGTCTTTTTTCCCCTTTCAGATGCCACTAACTCCTTGAAGGCCTTTGAAGACGCCAAAGGGGATTTAGATTACTCCTTTTAATTTTCCTCTAAATTATTGGATTTCCTCCACGCAATTCTCTGCCCCTTTAAACAAACCCCAAAATGGTCTTAAAGTAATCTTTCCAAATGTTTCTTTCCCTTTTGATGCCTCTATGCCCTGTAATTGTCTTTTGGCGGTGCCAAAGGGGGTTTAAATTAATCATAATTTGTATGTTTATTTTTGGATGCCATCATGTAACTGTAATTGGACTTTGGGGACCCCCAAAGGGGTCTTTTAAATAAATTTTAATTTGCTCTTCCTTTAGATGCCCCTATTTTCCTTAAAAAGGGCCTTTCAATACCCAAAGGGGATTAGATTACCCCTTCAATTTTCCTCGAAACTTTTTGGATGCCTCCCGCCCAAATTTTCTTGCCCTTTGGCATCCCCAAAGTGGGCTTAAAGTAACTTTCCAAATGTTTTCTTTTCCCTTTGATGCCCCAAAGCCCTGTAATTGCCCTTTGGCGGCGCGAAAGGGGGTTTAAACTAAACATTAATTTGTATGTTTATTTTTGGATGCCATCCCGGGAACGTATTGGGGCTTTGGCCTCCCAAAGTGTCCCTTTTTAATAAAACTTTTAAAATTTTTCTCTTTCCCTTCAGATCCACTAATTTCCCTGTAAAGGCCTTTGAAGACGCCAAAAGGGATTTAGATTACTCCTTCAATTTCCTCTCAAATTTTTTGATGCCTCCACGCAATTCTCTTGGGCCCCTTTGGCATCCCCAAAATGGTCCTAAATAATGTTTCCAAATGTTCTTTCCCTTTGAATGCCTCTATGCCCCTGTAATTGGGCCCTTTTGGCGGCGCCAAAGGGGTTAAAATTTAAAACATTAATTTGTATGTTTATTTTTGGATGCCATCATGGAACTGTATGGGACTTTGGGACCCCCCAAAAGGGGCCTTTTTAAGTAAAACTTTTAATTTGTCTCTTTCCCTTCAGATCCCTATTCTCCCTTTAAGGCCTTTTGAAGACGCCAAAGGGGATTTAATTTCTTCTTCAAATTTTCCCTAATTTTTTGAATTCCTCCACCAATTCTCTTGCCCTTTGGCATCCCCAAAGTTGGTCTTAAAGTAAACTTCCCAAAAGTTTCTTTTCCTTTTGATGCCTCATGCACTGTAATTGCCTTGGCGGCGCCAAAGGGGATTTAAACTAAATCATTAATTTGTATGTTTTTTTTTGGATGCCATTTTGTACTGTAATTGGACTTTGGCACCCCCCAAAGGGCTTTTTAAGGAACTTTTAATTTGTCTCTTTCCCTTTAAAAAAAAAACCACTATCCCCCTTTAAGGCCCTTGAAGACGCAAAGGGGATTTACATTACTCCTTCAAATTTCCTCTAAATTTATTGGATGCCTCCACCAATTTTCTTAAAGCTTTGGCAACCCCCAAAGGGTCTTTAAAATAATCTTCGAAATGTTTCTTTCCCTTTTGATGCCCCTATGCCCCGGGAACCCTTGGGGCGCCAAAGGGGGTTAAAAAATAAATCATTTTATTTGTGTAATTATTTTTGGATGCCACGTAACGTATTGGACTTGGCACCCCAAAGTGTCTTTAAGTAACTTTTAATTTTTCCTTCCCATCAGATGCCACTATTCTTTCCTTAAATTCCTTGAAACGCCCCAAAAGGGGGTTTTGATACCCTTCAATTTTTTCCCCCTAAAAATTTTTGGGTTCCTCCACCAATTTCCCTTTCCCTTGGCATCCCCCAAAATGGTCTTAAAGTAATCTTTCCAAATGTTTTCTTTTTCCCCTTTTTATGCCTCATGCCCCTGAATTGGGCCTTGGCAAACGCCAAATGGATTTTAAAAATAAATTTTAAATTTTTGGGGGTTTTTTTTGGATGCCACATGTAACTGAAATTTTACTTTTTCACCCCCCCAAAATGTCTTTAAGTAAACTTTTAATTTTTCTCGCCCTTCAGATGCCAATATTCCCCCTATAAGGCCTTGGGAAAACGCCAAAAAGGGGGTTGAGATTACCCTCCTTTTCCCGAAATTTTGGATCCTCCACGCAATTCTCTTGCCCCTTGCAAACCCAAAGTGGTCTGAAAGTAAGCTTTTCCCCCAAAAGTTTCTTTTTCCTTTGATCCCTAGCCCCCCGTAATTTCCTTTGGGGAGCGCAAAAGGGATTTAAACTAAATCATTAATTTTTATGTTTATTTTTTTTGAGCCACATGTAACTTATTGGACTTTGGACCCCCAAAAGGGCCCCCTTTTAAATAAACTTTAATTTGTCCTTTCCCTTTAGATGCCAAATATTCCCCTGAAGGGCCTTTTTAAAAAGGGCCCAAAAGGGGATTTAGATTTTCTCCCTTTAATTTCCTCTTAATTTTTGGATCCTCCACCAATTCCTTCCCATTTGGGATCCCAAAGTGGCTTAAAGTAATTTTTTTTTTTTTTTCCCAAAAGTTCTTTCCCTTTTATGCCTCTATGCCCCCGTAATTCCCCGGGGGGCGCCCAAAGGGGGTTTAAACTAAATCTTAAAATTTTTGTTTTTTTTTGGATCCTTTTGTAACTGAAAGGACTTTGGGGGCCCCCAAAATTCTTTTAAGAAAAATTTAATTTGCCTTTCCCTTTAGTGCCACTAAATTTTCCCTTTAAGGGCCTTTTTGACCCAAAGGGATTTAAAACCTTCAATTTTCCTCTAAATTTTGGATCCCCCCACGAATCTCTTCCCTTTTGGCATCCCCAAAATGGGCTTAAAGTAATCTTTCAAAAAGTTCTTTTCCCCTTTTATGCCCCATCCCCGTAATTCCTTGGCCGCCAAGGGGATTTAAACTAAATCTTTAAATTTGTGTGTTTTATTTTTGATCCATAGGGAACTGTATTGGGCTTTGGCACCCCCAAAGGTCTTTTTAAATTAAAATTTTAATTTGTCTCTTTTTCCCTCAAGCCACTATTCTCCCTTAAAGGCCTTTGAAACCCAAAGGGGATTTAGATAAACCCTTTATTTTCCCTAAATTTTTGGATTCCCCACGCAATTTCCCCGCCTTTGGATCCCCAAAATGGTTTAAAAATAACTTTCCAAGTTTTCTTTCCCTTTTTATGCCCATGCCCCTGTAATTGCCTTTTGGGGGGCCCAAAAGGGGTTTAAACAAATCTTTAATTTTGTTATTTTTGGATGCCCAGTAACTGTATGGACTTTGGCACCCCCAAAGGTCTTTTAAGTAAAATTTTAATTTTGTCTCTTTTCCCCTTAAATCCCCCTATCTCCTTAAAAAGGGCCTTTGAAAACGCCAAAGGGATTTTGATACTCCTCATTTTCCTCTAAATTTTTGGATGCCTCCACGCAATTCTCTTTCCCTTTGGGATCCCCCAAAAGGGGCTTAAAGTAACTTCCCCCTTTCTTTTCCCTTTGAGCCCAGCCCCGTAATTGCCTTTGGGGGCCCAAAGGGGGTTTTTAAAAAAAATCTTAATTTTGTGTTTATTTTTGGATCCATCAGGAACTGATTGGACTTTGGGACCCCAAAGTGTCTTTTAAGTAAACTTTTAATTTTGTCTCTTTTCCCTTAGAGCCCAAATATTCCCCTTAAGGCCTTTTAAACGCCAAAGGGGAATTAGATTATCCTTCAATTTTTTTCCTCTAAATTTTTTGGGTGCCCCACGCAATTCCCCTTTTCCCTTTTGGCATCCCCAAAGGGGGCCAAAGTAACTTTCCAAATTTCTTTCTTTTTGATGCCTCTAGCCCTGTAATTGCCTTTTGCGGGCCAAAGGGGATTTAAATTAAATCTTAATTTGTTTTTTATTTTTGGGTCCATCATTAACGTAGGACTTTGGCACCCCCAAAGGGGCTTTTAAGTAAACTTTTAAAATTTTCTCTTTTCCCTTTAGAAAACCCCTTTCCCAAAGGCCTTTAAAAAACGCCCAAAGGGGGTTTTGATTACCCTTTAAATTTTTCCCCTAAATTTTGGATCCTCCACGAAACCTTTCCCCTTGGGATCCCCCCAAAATGGGCTAAAAATTTTTCCAAATGTTCTTTCCCCTTTTTGGCCCTATCCCCCCGAAAAGCCTTTTTCGGCGCCAAAAGGGGAAAATTTTAAAAAAATCTTAAATTGTTTTTTATTTTGGATCCCCCATGTAAAGTATGGACTTTGCACCCCCAAAGTGTCTTTTAAGTAACTTTTAATTTGTCTTTTTTCCCTTGAGAAAATATTTCCCCCGAAAGGGCCCTTTGAAAAACGCCAAGGGGGTTTTTGTTTCTCCTTAAAATTTTTCCCCTAAATTTTTGGATCCTCCACGCAATTTTTTGCCCTTTGCATCCCCAAATGGGGCTTTAAAGTAACTTTCCCAAAGTTTCTTCCCTTTTGTCTCTAGCCCCTGATTGCCTTTTTGGGGGGCCCAAAGGGGGTTTAAAAAATCTTTAATTTGGGTTTTTTGTGCCACATGTAACTGTATTGACTTTGGACCCCCAAAGGCTTTTTAAATAAACTTTTTTTTTGTCTCTTTCCTTCAGTTTCCCCCTATTTCCTTAAAGGGCCTTGAAACGCCAAAGGGGATTAGATTACCCTTCAATTTTCCTCTAAATTTTTGGATGCCTCCACCAATTCTTTGCCCTTTGGCAACCCAAAGTGGTCTTAAAGTAATCTTTCCCCAAAAGTTTCTTTCCTTTTGAGCCTCTTGCCCCCGTAATTGCCTTTTGCGGCCCCCAAAGGGATTTTTAAACTAAATCTTTATTTGTGGTTTTTTTTTTTTAGCCATCAGTAACTGTATTGGGGCTTGGGACCCCAAAGTGTCTTTAATAAAAATTTTTAATTTGTCCTTCCTTAAATGCCACTATTCTCCTTAAAGGCCTTTGAAGAGCCAAAAGGGGATTTGATTACTCCCCTTTAATTTTCCCAAATTTTTGGAGCCCACGCAACCGCCCTTTGGCACCCCAAAGTGGTCTTAAAGTAAACTTTCCAAATTTTTTTCCCTTTGGCTCTTCCCCCGAATTTCCCTTTGGGGGCGCCAAAGGGGGGTTTAAACAAACTTTTTTTTTTTTGGGTTTTAAATTTTTGGATGCCATCATGAAAAAGAAGGGCTTGGCACCCCCAAAGTGTCCCTTTTAAGTAAACTTTTAATTTGTTCTTTCCCTTTAGATGCCACTATTCCCTTAAGGCCCCTTTTTAAAAGCCAAAGGGATTTAGATTACCCTTCAATTTCCTCTAAAAATTTTTGGGGGCCTCCACCAATTCCCTTCCCTTTGGCACCCCAAAGGGTCTTAAATAAACTTTCCAAAAGTTTTCTTTCCCTTTTTGATGCCTTCTATGACCCTGTAATTGCCTTTGGCGGCGCCAAAGGGGATTTAAACTAAATCC
>NC_092286.1:29413531-29420683 GCF_036320965.1 Panulirus ornatus
TTAGACTATGGAGAAGAAAGGGTGAAAACAGTTGACAATAAGAACAGATGTCAGAAAATGAAGGGAACAAAGCACAGGTAAGACCAAAGTGGAGACGGAAGAAAGAGTGAAAAGGATCTAGTGATCGCAGCATGAACATGCAGGAGGTTGAAAGTGGCGGCACGGCTTGGGTGAACTGAGCGATGATGAATTTACACGGTCACGGCTGTAATGAACCTGATCCAAAGGCATTTGAAGCAGCACTGGGAAAACCCACAGAAAAGTCTGTAGGGCCTAGTTATGGATAGGGGGGGTTGAGGCTTTCGAAGTTATTAAACATAACAGGACGTGGATGTCAGCGAATGAGCCTTTCTACAGAAATAGGTACTGGGTAACAATCAGGTTTCTTTCATAAAAAAGTGTTGCTATTGCTGGCTAACAACCACAAATCTATATCAAAATAAATAAATCAGTCTAAGCCAGGTACTTATCTAATCGACTTTACACAATAAATAACCCGCGTCATATCAAAAAAGGCGACAAACAAAAATACCTTCAATTTAATATACAAAATCAGCAGATAGTGAGGAGTTTTTCAAGTCGTCTATCAATGAAGCACGTCCCAAGCAATTTGCCCCCCATCAAAACTGGTTGTCGTTCATCATGCACAAAGATCAGGCCTGTCTGCTGCCACCAGCCACCGGCGACGTACAAGTGGAGTGGTAGGGATCCCAAAATGTTCAGCAGGTACCAACACGCCCTCCCCCACACATCATGCCACCATTCCCCCCACTCTGTCAACCACTAGACCCTCTACCTTCACGCCCTAGACACCCAACCATCACCCACTATATATGATGGTGGAGAGGATCCTTCTGCTTTACTATCTCTGACCACCATCTTAATAGATAAAAAATTTAGAGCCCATTATGTCGTTGCAGCAGATAACACGTCAAGGACCAGTCGTTTCCAACCAGCGGTCCATGGATGAATTTCCTGGGTGGGTCCACAGGGCACGTCATAGCCTCAATATATGAAACAGACATGAGAGACCCATCATGATTGATGAATCCAATAGAACGTATCAACATAAGAACTCATGGTTAAATTTAGATCTGTCTATAGTAAACACATATTCTTCTGTTTGTTTCCAGTATGTTTTTATCCAGCACAGTCCTAAAAAGCCTAAAAGAATTTCTCTCGAAGGTGCAATGAGCATTACTGGTCCGAATGAAATACGTTATACAGAAAACTTTCCTCACTATGTCACCTATAAGTATCTCAAACAGCATGCCCAGGCCCTGGTCACTTACTTGTGCACTTTGTGTCCTCCTTTTGGCGCCACAAAATGGTAATGAAGCACAATAAATCACAGCTCATGAGGCAAAAATAAAAAAATCAATAATCTATAATCGGGCCAACAAACTCGACGAACGTTAGGGAAGGCATTGCCACAGAAACACGAGGTCATCGTGTGTTATCCTTGCGTGCCTCCCTTATAACGTACTGCCGCTCTACTTCCTAACAGTACCCTCTTATCTGAAGCCATACCTCCGTGTGCTCTTCCCTCAGCCCGACACCTCACACACCACACCTCCTCACCACCTGCGGAGAAAGAACACAACAAAATAGTAAGTCGAAGTAAAGTATTTGGTACATGCGTATGAGTAACCCAATAAATAACCACAATGTATATACCTCTTACCAGTGGGGATGGGGAAAGAGAATACTGTTGGTCATCGTTTAACACTGACTCCAAGTTCCTAAGCAGAGAGGATTTAGCAGAAACTTATAGAGGTATGGTTCAGCCAAGGTGGGAACATACATCATCGCCCATCCCCCCCCCCCTCTCTCTCTCATCATCATCTTCATCATCTCTCTCAACCTCTCGTCCACCACAGCGAGGAACCACACACACACACACCAGGGACTTGTACAGGACCAACACCAGGTGACAAAACAGGTGCTGGAACCAATGAGTGCATGAGCTACGTGAAGGGGAGAGAAGCTCCCCCAACTACCTCCGCGCACGACAGTATATTCACCCCATGAAGACGATGGTACGATGACCAGGTGCCGGCATAATCACAAAAGGTCATACTGCCCCGAGCTATACAAAGGTCATACCGTCGTGCGCACAGGGGGGGGGGAATCGTACATCGTGCCTAAGTGCAAGCAACGTCGTGTTCCGAGGTTGAGGAGAACTGGAAATGCCCTCTGTTCCTCGGAGCGACATAGACCACTGTGTGAGGTACAGAAGAATGTTGGCTGCTGAGAACATAAAGAGAAGGACGGGAGGGAGTGGTTGGGGATGTCCTCAGTAACATAGCAGTGTGACACAAGCAACAGAAGACCAAGGTAGAATGTTTACCAGAGCTACCCAGGCCAAACGTACCACTACTTAATGTAACTAATAGTTCCATATCTTAACAAGAAGATAAGAGTCAAGACAGTAATGGTCTCCTCTCCCTCCACACATACGTGAAAAATATTTCAAGAAATAAAACTCTCTCCTCTCCCTCTCCCCCTCTCTCTCCAATCCTTCTCTCTCTCTCATCTCAAGTCTCTCTTCTTCCCCACTCTCATCTCTCTCTCTCTCTCACACACACCAGACCACAGCACAGACACACGAACACAATACCTAACCCTCACCTATGGGTGCCTCCCCAACTTTGGTTATTCTCCTTTAAAGCTACCTGAGAGAGGGACGATAGCTGGAAAGAGTGCAGTAAAAGAGCAGCAGGCAGGGTCTTCCTGGGCCCATGGTTACAACCACCCAGCAAGAAGGCCCTCACACGGCATTTGGCGATAACCTGCTGACCCAACCCCGTCACAGAGACACCTCCTCCCCTACGACGCCCCCTCCAACCACGAACTACGAGCGACCTTTACCAACCAGAGCTCGTACAGATGTTACAACACACCTGTACTTACCACTGCAGTTAATAGCAGATAACACCGTCAGCTTTCTCTTGATAAATCTACCTGGTATGTCGGCTAACTATATAAACAAACTCAATCAAAATGATACGATTTTCCCCAATAAAAGTTCAACAGATCTTCACTAAATGAAATCATGTATAAACCATATACTGACTGTAAACTCTCCGATACAATATCAGCCAACTTGACTGTCCATGATCTCCATCCTACCTCAACTCCGTGTGCTTATACAAAGCTCGGAGATCTCCATCACCATCTTGAACCTACGCAGGATCAGGGTTAGTTTAACTAGTTACTGTGGTACCTTAATCCCGTTCGGTATTATATCACCTGATTATTTTTCCAAGCGACTGGCTGCTGCCCTATGTTCAATACATTGCTCATTATTACAATTATCATTATTATTATTATGATTATCATCATTAATATCAATATTTATAAATATTTATTACTATCATCATCATTGTTATTATCATTACACAGACAGACAACAGACAGACAGACAGACACACACACACACACACACAACACACACAACACACACACACACACACACACACACAACACACAGAACCAACACACAACAACACACAACCAACCAGTCACCGCGCTAAAAACAGACACAAAGAGTTAACAGAAAGGTCCAATGAGAGCCACAAAGAAAGTACTCTAATTAATAACGCAACTTTAAGGGTGAAAGGCTAAAGGCACTTCCATCTGTCCATCATGGTAGATGAAGGTCGAAGGGATTGACTTTGTTTTTTCCCACCAGACTGCTGACGTAGTCAGGTCACCAGTTATCCCGAAAAGATCTCTCGAGATAGAGCAACCAGATGACACAACACATAATTAAGCAAAGAAAAATTTTGCTTCCAATCAAATGTAATAATGTTGCTTTTATAGATAGAGAGAGTTGTGGATGCATGCATAAACTCAAGGGGGGAACTGAAACATGCCAAGAACTTACATTATTATAAAAAAGGCAGGTATGATAACAGGAATGTTAAAAGATCGTGACACCACGAGTGAAAAACCCCCTCCCCATACAATATTAATTGGTTAGTTACAAAGGACAACACCCCGTACAAGATTTAATTGGATGATTACAAAGACACACAAATCCATGTCTTTTTTTTAATTCACAACAGATTGGACTAAGTCCCCAAATGGCCAAAAAGAAAAATCAAAGGACACAACTTTTCCAGACTTTACCTTTGAGGAAGTTTTTCAGGAAACCACTAAACAAACAAACAAACAAACAAATATATATGACGTATAATGATACGGTACAGTTTCGATCACAGCCGCCGAGATGGAAGGGTGATAGCTGCCTCAATCATGGCCACCTATGATAAAGAGGAAAATGAAGAGTTTTGCTCCGGCGATTGTACAAGATGACTCTCATCAAAGGTGAGAAAGGGTTCCATAAGACTGGGACGACCAGAGCAAAATAACGAACACAGGTTCGCTGATTCCATGATATCCTTCGTCCATCGTCGTCGTCCCGAGCCCATTACCTCCAAGAGCCGACAACACGACCCTTGAGCAAGACATGCTAACCCTGGAAGGATGAAGGACCACGGCACAACCTTAATTAATGATCACTGCCCATTACGATTCAATCATTATCAAGGGGCAGGTTCAAGGCCTTGCCCATAGACCCACAGGTCGTCTCACACCATGTGTCTCCGTAACATTCTCTCCATAAGGTATGGAACTACCATCGTCTACCTTTAGCCTCAACTCCCTCAGACTGGTATTGAACCTTTACACTCGTTCTCCAACGCCTCAACTTTCCCCCATCCTCAGGCAGGACGACCAACACATGACGTGTACTTTGAACAAGAGGTCAACAGAGCAGCAAATATAATGTACAAAATGGGGGTACAGTCACACACAGGTCAAGACAATTACTGACCTCCCTCACAGAACCCTTCTTAACTCAGTTTAATCATTAGATCGCCACCACACGGGTACCCTACTGTACACTACCGAAGATATCTTGTGTTAACTGCGTTGTCTTGCTAACGGTAAACGTTGGCACACACACACACGGACAAACACACTGGTGACAGACACAGTGTCCAACCAATCACACTACGGGCATAGAGAACTCCTACGAATATGGAAGTATTACAAGCAAATAAATGTAACAAAAAAAAAACAAAACTTTTCTATTCTATAGAAAAGAAATGAATAACCGAAGTAGAAATCACTGGGGGTAACAAAGCTTGAGACCGTAAATTTATTAAAGAAAATGTAAGATATCTTTAAAGGAACTATGTTGTTTCAGCATCCAACAATGGAAAGTATCATAAGAACTCAATAATTAAAAACAACATCAAGTGCATCCACTTTACTAGTCTCATTGATAACAATAGTCCAGTACCATACCGAGTGACAATACAGCCGACCAGAACCATGTCACGACCCTCCACAAGTCGGAGGTTCGAGTAATTACAGTAACAGTGGGCAACACAGTGCGTGATTAATGATCTGTGTGGTACGGAGAAGAGAGTTTCACACTTTGTTGTCCCGTCTCTTAACTGTGTATATAAGTGGCCATGTCTCTACCCCCCAATCATAAGTGCAACACACACACACACCCACACACACTAACACACACCACACTAACCTATGCCAGGCACTCCATTTATCGACAGCCCCGAGGGAGGTTGAACACCTGGGTTAGGGATGTGACCCCCCGACTTCTGCCACACCACAGGATTCGAACCCGTGCGAGGTCCAATCCTCAGCAGGACTAGCCCCGTGATGACAGTAGCGCTAACCAGGAACACCCACTTGTGTGTGTGTGTGTGTGTGTGTGTGTGTGTGTGTGAGGTGTGTAGTGTGTGAGTGTGTGTGTGTGTGTGTGTGTAGAAACAACCCACTCATCTCAATCCAGATGTTCTGGAACACAGCGCGAGGCCCCTCCAGCAGAGTGCCAGGCCAGGCCAGCAGGCACGGCAGCACCGGCAACCACAGGTTGACTCACCTTAAAGTGTTGCCACGGGTGGGTAAGGCCCACGCTGATAGCCTGCCTGCCTGCACGGACTTGGACAGGCAAGTCATACCTACACTCAACAAGCAAGCTAGGGAGATGATGGGGAGAATATGGGGAAGGTCGGGTGTGGGAGGTGAGGATGTTGAGAAGGGTCGGATGTTGGAGGGTAAGAGGATGTTGAGATGTCGTGTGTTGGATGGGGAGGATGTTGGAGACGGTCGGGTGTTGGAAGGGGAGGATGTTGGGAGATGGTCCGGGTGTTGGATGGGGAGGAATCTCGTTGGTAGAAGGTTGTGGTGGTTCCTGGGAAGGGAGTGTCCTAGTGGTCATTTACTAGACGTCACTGGTGGGTGGAAGGATTCTGGAGACAATACAAGTCAATCGATGAGTGAGTATTGGTGTGTGGGTGGGTGTGTGAGATGTGTGTGTGTGGTGTGTAGTGTTAAACACCCCAGGAGGGACGCGAGTGTACAAGATGGGTCACAACAGTCGCCTCAGCCATCAGGAAGTACGCGAGTGTATCAAGATGAGTCAGACAGTTGCCCAGTCACCAGGAGGGACGTGAGTGTATCAAGATGAGTTAGACAGACGCCTCAGTCATCAGGAGTAACGCGATGTATCAAGATGGGTCAGACAGCGCCTCAGGCACCAGGAGGGACGCGAAGAGTATCAACAATATGAGTCAGTACCGTCCGCCCAGTCACAGGAGGGACGTGATGTATCAAGATGGGTCAAACAGTCGCCTCAGTCATCAGGAGTAACGCGGAGTGTATCAAGATGAGTCAGACATTCGACTCAGTCACCAGAGGGACGCGAGATGTATCCAAGATGTGACAAACAGACGCCTCAGTCATCAGGAGTAACGCGAGTGTATCAAGATGAGTCAGACAGTCGCCTCAGTCTCAGGAGTAACGCGGTGTTCAAGATGGGTCAGACAGTCGCCTCATTCAACAGGAGGGACGCGAGTGTAATCAAGATGAGTCAGACAGTCGCCTCCGTCCCATCAGAGGGACGCGAGTGTAATTCAAGATGAGCCAGATAGACGCCTCATTCACCAGGAGGGACGGTGAGGTATCAAGATGGGTCAGACAGTCCGCCTCAGTCATCAGGAGGAGAAGCGAGTGTATCAAGATGAGCCAACAGTCGCCTCAGTACATCAGGAGGGACGCCGAGTGAATCAAGATGATTCTGAATGTCGCCTCAGTCATCATGAGACCCTCAGCAGT
>NC_092286.1:29420783-29434284 GCF_036320965.1 Panulirus ornatus
AAATGCATTCAAAACAGTGATGGAAACATTCATTTGCACTATTAAATGAGGTTTTAGGAATAAAACCTTCTGTACAATGTATGTATTCCCGTGAGCTTAAGTTCCTGGTCTCGAATACTTCTTTATCAAGGGGTAAGACTTGGGTAAGTGAAGGAAGAGAGGAGATGAATGTTCCAAGTAAAAAGGTGGTGTTAAGAAGGGTGTGATTGTTAGCAAGTGTTCAAATATGTTTATGGATGGGTAAAAGTTGGAGGTAAATTGAGTCCTGGAGAGAGGGGCAGTCTGAAGGGGATGGAAAGGCCCAGGAAGTAAGTCATTGTTGTTTGCTGATGATACTGTGGGAGTATGAGTAGAAACCGCAGAAAAAAGTAGACTGAGTTTGAAGAGTGTGTGATTAGCAGAAATTGAGAATGAATATCGAACAACAACAAGGATATTATGTTCAGCAGAGTTGTGGACAAGAGTTAGTTGGGGTGTGAGTTAGAATGAAGAAAACTGGGAAGTAAGGTCTTTTTTGCCATCTCCGAGTAGACTTGGCAGGACACATGAAAAAAACAATACAATGGAAAGTGTAAGTGAGTGGGGATAGGGAAAGAGTGAGGGGGGGGTGAAGTTCTGGTAATGTCGAAGAACGTGTGGAAAGCGAGATGGCAAAATTGAGTATGTTTGAAGAAACCCCAGTCCCTCACAATATCATGTGATTGTGAGGCATGGGCTATGCATGGATCTGTGCGGTAGAGGGCAATGTGTTTGGATACAAAAAGCTGAGGACAATAGGGGGGTGTGAAGTGGTTTGATCGAGTTAGTAATGAAAAAGGTAAGAGAGATGTGATGTAATAAAAAGAGTTTGTTGAAGAACGCAAGGAGGGTGTGTTTAAATGGATTTAGATATTTGGGAAAAATGGTAAGCAAAGGCGAAAAAGAGGATAAATGTGTCAGAATGGAGTGATATGATATACTGCAGCCAACAACGTCAATGGACTGAGCCAAGGGCATCACAAAGTGGATAGAGAGCTGTGGTTCATTGCATTAAACACAAGAGCTAGAGAAGGATGGGAGTGGATGTAACCTTACTTCGTTTATTCAGGCACTAACCTCGCAATGCAAGAAAAAAGGAGATCAAGTTGAAAAAAAAAAGTCACCAATTCATGCAACCTTATCCCTTCCATTATACTTTAATATTTCTGTATGGCAACACATCCTATGAGAGGGATAAGTTTCTATTATGAGTAAATCAATAACTAAAGAAATCAAATAAAATATATATATCTTTTTCTAAAAACATTGAAATTTAAAAATTTTCATTTCTTTATTCCAAATCTTACTCAGCATCATATTATCAATAAGTAGTAACCAACCCTCTTGAAACAATCGAAGATACAGTGAATCATTCAAAAATTCCCTAAACCTGGGGATGAATATGAATTTTTTGTCGTGTGCCATTTATAATATTCAGTCAGGCTGTTTAGTTTGCTTATTCTGAATAAGTACCAGTGAATCATGTGTATTTCATAAAGCCTGGGGGCCCCCCCAGCTTTTTGATAGCCTAAAAACAGCCTTCAATGTGACTGAGCAGTAGATTAAAAACCTCACCCTGAATTTTAAGAACCTAACACCCATAATTTGAGGCCTGTAGGTGCCATATGAAGCCTGCAGAAGAGGCAAAACTTGAATGTGGTCTTTGTTGGCCTTTAATCCTAGGCATCCTTGGATTACTGCCTTAGATCCTAAGTGCCTTCATTATATTCTCAGGCTGCAGGGAATCAAGCAGAATCTATAAGGATGGGTGAGCTTTAATAACCTCAAAACGGCCTGCAGGTCAATATGCATTACCTATAAAGATTACCCCCCATATTTTGATCACCTATATCCAAAATTTGGGCCTCTAGAAGGTGTGTGAAGCCGTTTAATTATGAACCTTGAAAGATAGCCGTTTATTGGCTTAAGTCAGGCTCTGTACCCTTTGTGCCTTTAGAACCATAGGAAAATTTCTATAAAAACATTTGAGTTGCTGGGTTTCCTTATCTGATAAATGAATAAATGACAGTGAACTATGAATTACATATGGTTAGATTGGATTTTGTGCCTTGAAAGGCATGAAAACAGTCTTTACGGTCCGATGTGCACATGACTAAGACCTTGTCCATATTCTGATGACCTTGCATCCCAAAATCTTGGTGGCCTTTCATGCTTAGGTCATCCAACATAAATTATCAAATGGATATCAACCGTCCACTGAAAATGTCATTAAATATGTATTTTCATTTTGCACCACTTACCTAAAAAAAAAACACCAAAAATTATCCCAAGGGATGGGAAAAGATACTTCCCACGCATTCCTCACGTGTTGTAAAAACGACTAAAAAGGGGGCGGAGACGGGGACTGGTAAACCCTCCTCTCCTTGTATTTGAACTTTCTAAAAGGGGAAACAGAAGGAGTCCACGTGGGGGAGTGCTCATCCTCCTCGAAGGCTCAGATTGGGTGTCTAAATTGTGTGGACCGCACCAAGATGAAAAAAAGGAGATAGGGAGTATGTTTGAGGAAAAGGAACCAGGAGTTTTTGGTTGGCTCGGAGTTGCTCGAAGTGAAACAACTCAAGGGTAAAAAGAGGAAAGAGAGGTTTGGGAATGTCTTGGAAGTTAAATTCAGGGTTAGTGAGGGAAAAACAAGAGCAAGGGAAGGAGTAGCATTACTCCTGAAACATGAGTGTGGGAGTATGTGATAGAGTGTAAGAAAGTAAACTCTAGACTGATATAGTAAACTTAAAGTTGAAAGAGAGAGAAGGGTGATTATTAGGTGCACAAGCACCTGGGGCATGAGAAGAAAGACATGAGAGGCAAGTGTTTTGGGAGGATTCTAGTGAGTGTGTTAGAAGTTTTGTGTCAGAGACCGGGTATATAGTGATGGGTGATTTGAATGCACAGAGGTGGAGAAATGTGGCATTTTAGGAATATATGGTGTATATGGTGTGTTCATTGTTGTAAATGGAAAATGAAGACATGTAGATTTATGTGCTGAAAAAAGGACTGGTCATGTGGTATACCTGGTTTAAAAAGAGAGATCTACATACTTAGTAAATGTATGGTAAGTTAGGAAGAGATGGCCAAGAGAGCAGTTTTGGATTACGTGTTTAATGACAGGCGCGCGAAAGAGAGACTTTGGATTTAATGAGGCTTGAGAGGTGCAACTGGAGGGATTCTGACATTATCTTGTGGAGCGAAAGTGAAGATTTGTACAGTTTTCAGAATAGAAGAGAGAATGTTTGGGTGACAGAGTGGTGAAGTAAGTGAGGCTTGGAAGGAGACAGGTGAGGAAATACCAGGTAGAGACCTGAGTACAGAATGGAAAAAAGGTGCGAACAAAGGAGGTAAGGGGAGTGGGGGAGGAATGGATGTATTAGGGAAACCTAGTGATGGCTTGCACAAAAGATGCTTTGGCAGAGAAGCATGGGAGGTGGGCAGACAAGAAAGGGTATTGAGTGGTGGGAAGAAGAAGTAAGATTATTAGTGAAAGAAAGAGAGAGGCATTTGACGATTTTTGCAGGGAATATCGCAAATGAGTGGGAGATGTTATAAAAGAAATGAGGCAGGAGGTCAGAAGAAAGGTGCAAGAGGGCAATTGAAGATTTGGGGTGAAGAGATATCATTAAATTTAAGAGATAACAAGATGTTTTACAAGGAGGTAAACAAAGTGCAAAAGAACAAGGAAGCAAATGGATACTTCAGTGAAGGGGATAATGGGGAGGTGATAACAGGTAATGGTTTGATGTGAGAGGAAAGAGTGAAGTATATTGAATGTATTGTTGAATGTGCTTGATGATATATTGGCATATATGAGGGAGTTTTGGTCGAGTGGTGTGCAAAGTGAGAGGGTTAGGGAAAATGATTTGATAAACAGAGCAGAGGTATACAAGCTTTGGCAGAAGATGAAGACCAGCAAGGCAGTGGTTTGGATGATACTGTAGTAGAATTTATTAAAAACGGGTGACTATATTGTTGACTGTTGATAAGGTTATTTAATGTATGTATTGTCTCATGTGAGGTGCCTGAAGGATTGCCGAATGCTTGCATAGAGCCATCGTACAAAGGCCGAGTTCTAAAAGTGGTGCTCAAAATACAGATGTATAAGTATTTGTTGAGTATTCCTGGGATATTATCTGGCACGTATTGACTGAGAGGGTGAAGGCATGTACAGAGAGCATCATATTGGGGAAGAGCATTTGGGATTTCAGAAGTGGTAGAGGATGTGGGGATCCATGGTGTATGCTTTGAAGAATCTATGTGAGAAATACTTAGAAAGCAAATGGATTTTGTATTTGCATTATGGAGCTGGAGAAGGCCATATTGGATAGAGTTGATAGAGATGCTCTGTGGAAGGTATTAAGAATATGATGGTGTGGGAGGCAAGTTCTGAGAAGCAGTGAAAAGTTTTTATCGAGGGTGTAAGGCATGTGTACGTGTAGGAAGAGAGAAGATTGATTGTTTCCTCTCAGTGAATTTAGTTTGGCGGCAGGGGTGTGTGTTGTCTCCATAGTTTGTTTAATTTGTTTCTTGATGGGGTTGTTAGGGAGGTGAATGCAAGAGTTTTTAGGAAGGAGGGCAAGTATGCAGTCTGTTGTTGATGAGATAGCCTGGAAGTGATGATCAGTAGTTGTTCGCTGATGAGGCAGCGCTGATGGCTAGATGTCGTGTGAGAAACTGCAGAAGCAGGTGGCTGTATTCGTGTGAGAAACTGCAGAAGCTGGTGAAAAGAGTTTTTAAAGTGTGTGAAAAAAGACAGCTGAAGTAAAATGTAATATGAGCAAGGTTATTAGTATAGAAACAGTAAGGGTTGAGGGACAAGTCAATTGGGAGGTAAGTTGAATGGAGAAAAGCTGGAGAAGTGAAGTGTTTTAGAAAATCTGGAGTGGCTTTGGCAGGCGGATGGAACCATAAAGCGGAAAGTGAATCAGGGGGAGGAGGGGGGCAAAGTTCTGGGAGCGTTGAAGAATGTGTGGAAGTCGAGAACATTAGCTCGGAAAGCAAAAATGGTATGTCTGAAGGAAAAGTGGTTTCCAACTCGCAATGTTATATCTGGTTGCACGGCATGCTAGGATAGAGTGTGCGAGGAGGGTGAATGTGCTGGAAATGAGATGTTTGTGGACAATATGTGGTGTGATATGGTTTGATCGATAAGAAAAAATAGGTAAAGAGATGTGTGGTAATAAAAAGATGTGGTTAGAGAGAGCATAAGAGGGTGTCTTGAAATGTTTGGTCACATGGAAAATGAGTGAGGATAGATTGACCAAGATGATAGATGTTCAGAGGTGGAGGGAACGAGGAGAAGCGGGAGACAAAACTGGAGTGGATGGATGAGAGAGAAAAAGATGTTTGAGTTGATCGGAAGCCTGAAGCAAGCAGGAGGGTGAAAGCTTGCAAGGAATAGAGTGAACTGCAACATGTGGTATACCGGGTTCGACATGCTGTTAATGGATTGAAACAGCAATGTGAACGTCTGGGGTAAAACCATGGAAATTCTGTGGCCTGGATGTCGAAAGGGAGCTGTGGTTTCGTGGCATTATTACATGACAGCTAGAGACGAGTGTGAACGAAAGTGGCCTTTGTTCTCTTTCCTAGCGCTAACTGCGCACATTGTGGGGATGGGGTTGTTATTTCAATGTGTGGCGGAGTGCGATGGAAAGTGATAAGGGCAGAACAGTATGAAATCCTGTTTTTCTTTTCTTTTATTTTGCTTTGTCCTGTCTCCATCGTTTGCGAGGTAGCGCAAGAAACAGACTAAGAAATGGCCCAACCCCCCCCCATGACCACATGTATATACATACGTCCACACACCACATATACATACCTACACACTTTCTATGGGTTAAACCCCTGGAACGCTTCACATGACATGCCTTGATTCACAATCCACTACAGCACGTCACACCCGGTAATACCACATCGCTCAAATTCACTCTATTCCTTGCCCTCCTTTCACCCTCCTGCATGTTCAGGCCCCGATCAACACAAAATCTTTTTTTCACTCCATCTTCCACCTCCAATTTGGTCTCCCTCTCTCCCGTTCCTCCACCTCCGGACACATATATCCTCTTGGTCAATCTTTCCTCGCTCATTCTCTCCATGTGAACCAAACCATTTCAAAACACCCTCTTCTTGCTCTCTCAACAATGCTATTTTATTTCCACACATCTCACGTTACCCTTACATTACTTACTCGATCAAACCACCTCACACCACACACTGTCCCAACAATCTCAAGCCCAGCACATCCATCTCCCTGCGCAACAACTCTTATCCATAGTCCAACGCCTCCGCA
The DNA here is from genome assembly GCF_036320965.1 of Panulirus ornatus. NCBI lineage: Eukaryota > Metazoa > Arthropoda > Malacostraca > Decapoda > Palinuridae > Panulirus > Panulirus ornatus. Next base: position 29,427,100 of record NC_092286.1, read on the forward strand.
AACCTACACCATTGTTGGAACCTACAATTCCTTCAAACATAACCCATTTTTGGCTTTTTCGAGATAAAGTTCTCGACTTCCACACATTCTTCAAGCCCCAGAATGTTTTCGCCCCTCCCCCACCCCTATGATCCACTTCGCTTCCATGTTTCCATCCGCTGACAGATCCACTCCCAGATAATCTAAAACACTCATCCTCCAGTTTTTCTCCATTCAAACGCACCCTCCCAATTGACTTGACCATCAACCCAACTTACCTAATAACCTTGCTCTTATCAACTAATTACTTTTAAAACTTTCTTCTTTCACACACTTTAACAACAAACTCAGTCACCAGCTCTGCAGTTTCTCACATGAAGCAGCCACCAGCGCTGTATCATCAGTGAACAACAACTGACACACTTCCCAAGCTCTCTCATCCCCAAACAGACTTCATCCTTGCCCCTCTTTCCAAAACTCTTGCCATTCACCTCCCTAAAACCCGAATCCAATAAACTAATTAAAACAACCATGGAACATCACACACCCCTGCCGCAAACCTACATTCACTGAGAACCAATCACTTCCTCTCTTCTACACGTTCACACCGCCTTACATCTCATAAAAACTTTTCACTGCTCTAACAACTTGCCTCCCACACATATATCTTAATATTAATGAATGAATATGAATGAATTAATATTAATAATTAATATGAATGAATCATGTACATGTGTATATATGTATATGTCTGTTGTGTGTATATATATGTATATACGTTGAGAGATGTAAAGGTATAATATCTGCGTGTGTGGACATGTAATGTATATACCATGTGTATGTGGGTGGTTGGGACCATTTCTTCGACACTGCTTCTTGCGCTAAAACCTCGCTAACGCGGGAGACAGCGACAAAGCAAAATGAATAAAATTATAAGTATACTAACCCAAAGTGAATAGAAAATCCAAAAACATTTTAGGCAACAGGAAAAAGAAACCCATCAAAACTCTTACCACCATCTTTATTTCTTTTTTTTTTCCTTCCTCCTCGTCCCTATATGACTGGCATTGAGAATCTTAGTCCTGCTACAAAAACGGCACATACCGCAATATGGAACACCTAAAAAAAACACCAGTCTCAAAGCTGCAACTCATTTTCATCATTTGCACATCTGAAATATTAATTCAGTATTAAACTGGGTACACTACACTTTGATCTTACACCAAAAACGCTGAGAAGCAATACACTAATAAAGTGACAAAAACTTAACTAATAACATTACCTTGCTGTATTCATTCTGTAGTAATTCTGATTCAATGAGGATGAATCAAAAGTGTAAATAAAAAACAATACACAATCAAAAGAGGACTGTTTAGAAACTAACAAACTTTCGAATGAACTATTGTACTGCTAATAAGATATAGATTCAACAGCAAAAAGGAGCACATGTACAGATTATTATATTATTATCAATTATTATTTTGCTTGTTGCTGTCTCCCGCATTTATGAAGGCAGCGCAAGGACTCAGAACAAAAAGAATGCCCACCTACCACATACCAGGTAAATATACATACACGTCACACACACAAATATACATACCCATAAACATCTCAACGTAACATATATATATGAATACACCACAGACTTTACATAATATACTCATGTAACACAATTCATAACTGTCTGCCCTTAATCAGTCCCATCACTACCCTGACAAACATGAAATAAAAACCCCCTCCCCCTCATGGTGTGCTAGGTAGCGCTACGAAAAGACAACAAAGGCCACATTTCGTATCACACTCAAGTCTCTAAGATGTCATGTAATAATGCACCGAAACCACACTCCCTTTCCACATCCAGGCCCACACAGAACTTTCCATGGTGTACCCTAGATGCTTTCACATCCAGATTCCCAATCCATTGAAGCACGTCAACCCGCAGTGCACACCACAATCGTTCCAATTCACTCTATTCCTTGCACGCCTTTCACCTCCTGCATGTCAGCCCCAATCACTCAAAATCTTTTTTCATTCCATCTTTCCTCCCCAATTTGGTCTTCCCACTTCTCTCGTACAAAAACTCCCTCCACCTCTGACACATATACCCTCTGAATCAATCTTTCCTCACCCATTCTCTCCGTGTACCAAAACCATTTCAAAACACCCTCTTCTGCTCTCTTAACCACACTCTTTTTCCTACAACACATCTCTTCTACCCTAATCATCACTTACTCATCAAACCACCTCACGACCACAAAGTCCTCAAACATCTCATTTCCAGCACATCCTCCCTCCTCCGCACAACTCTGTCTATAGCCTATCCCTCGCAACCATATAACACTGTTGAACCACTATTCCTTCAAATATACCCCTTTTTTTTTGTTTTCGGAGAAAAATTTTTTCTCGACTTCCAACATTCTTAAAAGGCCCCAGAACTTTCGCCCCCTCCCCCACCCATGATTCACTTCAGGGTTTCCCCATCCGCTCCCAAAACCCACTCCCAGATATCTAAAACATTTCACTTCCTCCGGGTTTTCCCCCCATTCAAACTTACTCCAATTGACTTGTCCCTCAACCCTACAATACCAAAAAACCCTGCTTTTAATTCACTTTTTAACTCTCAGCTTTCTTCTTTCACACACTTTACCAAACTCAGTAAACCATCATTTGCATTTTTTCCTCACAAAAATCCCCAAACAGCGCTGTAAAAACAGCGAAAACAACAACAACTTCCCAAGCTCTCTCATCCACAAAAAGACTGCATATTTCCCCCCTTTTTCCCAAAAACTCTTGCTTTCGCCCCCCTAAAAACCCTTTCACCCTTTAAACAAATCAAAAAACCATGGAACATCAAAAACACCCCGGGCCCAAACCAACATTCACTGAGAACCAATCACTTTCCTCTCTTCCTACACAACACATGCCTTACATCCTCGAAAAAAAATTTTTCACTGCTTCTAACAACTTGCCTCCCAAAACCATAAAATTTTTAAAACCCTTCCATAGAGTACTCTATCAACTTTTATCAAACCCCTTCTCCAGATCCATAAAAGCTACATACAAATCCATTAGTTTTTCAAGTTTTTTCTCACATAGATTTTTTCAAAGCAAACACCTACCCACACATCCTCAAACCAAACTTATGAAACCCCACTGCTTTTCCCCCAAAATCTGATCCCCTGTAAAATCCCTTCACCCTCTCATAAATACCCTCCCATATAATACCCCAGGAATACTCAACAAACTTTTTTTTTTTTTTTTTTTTTGCTTTGTCGCTGTCTCCCGCTTTTCGAGGTATCGAAAAGGGAAAAACAGACAAAAAAAAAGGCCCCAACCCCCCCCCCAAATACCCCTGTATTTTCCCCCAATCCCGCCCCCCAACACGCAAGTATCCCATACCTTCAAAAGCATTCCAGGGTTTTCCCCCAAAACCCGCTTCACATGCCTTGTTTCAATCCACTGACACACGTCAACCCCCGGTAAACCACTCGCCCCCAAATTCTTCTTTTCCCTTTCCCCCTCCTTTCACCCTCCAGCATTTTCGGGCCCCCATCACACAAAAACTTTTTCACCCCAAATTTTTTCCCCCCAAATTTTTGGTCTCCCTCTTCCCCTCGTTCCCTCCACCCCCGGGACACATATACCCCTTTTGGTCAATTTTTCCCCTCACTCATTCTCTCCATGTGACCAAACCATTTCCAAAAAACCTCTTCTGCTCCTCTAAAACCCCAAATCTTTTTAAATTTTCCCCACACCTTTTTCCCCTTTCCCTTTTTTTTTTACTTACTCGATCAAACCCGTCACACCAAATAATTTTCCTCAAAAAATCTCATTTCCAGCACATCCATCCTTTCCCGTGCACAACTCTATCCATAGTCCACGCCCCCGCAACCAAAACAACATTGTTGGAACCACTATTCCTTCCAAAACATACCCATTTTTGCTTTTTTAAGATAATTTTTTCAACTTCCCCACAATTTTTTCAAAAGGGTCCCAGAATTTTTTGCCCCCTCCCCCACCCTATGATCCACTTCCCCCATGTTTCCATCCCCCTCCAACCCCCCTCCCCAATCTAAAACACTTCACTTCCTCCAGTTTTTTTTTCCATTCAAACCACCTCCCAATTTTACTTTACCCTTTAACCCTACTTTAAACCCAATAACCTTCTCTTATTCAATTTTCCCCTTAAAATTTTTTTCTTTCACACAAATTTTTCCAAACCCCAGTCACCAGCTTTTTGCCAAAATTTTTTTTCCCCCTGAATCACCACCCGCGCTGAAATCATCACGAACAACAACTTACTCACTTCCCAAGCCTCTCATCCCCAAAAGACTTCATACTTGCCCCCCTTTCCAAAACCTTGCATTCACCTCCCTAACCCCCCATCCAAAACAAATTAAACAACCATGGAGACACCCCCACCCCTGCCGCAAACCACATTTACTAGAAAAAATCCTTTTCCCCTCTTCCAACCTACAAAAAACTTAAAACCCCTGTAAATTTTAGCAAACCCACTTTTATCCCCCTTTTCCCTTTTTACAATGGGACTAAAGCCAAGCGAATTTTGCCAATTTAAAGGCACCTCCACTGAGACAAAACATACATTTTAAAAAACCTACCAACCAGTCCCAAAAATACAGACACCCCCTTTTTTAAAAAATTTTCCCCGCAATACCATCCCCAAAACCTGCTGCCTTTCCAGCTTTTATCTTCCACAAACTTTTACTAACCCCCCTTCTCTATTTACCAAATCATTTCCCTAAAAACCCCTCACTTTTCCACAAACCTCCCCCCCCAAAATACCCTATAAAAAACCCCGGGCCCAACTCCCCTATCATCAAACACATTCAACAAACCTTTAAAATAAATCACTCCATCTCCTTTTCAAACACCACTACTTGTTTTTCAAAACCCCCCCCATTAAACCCCATTCATTGAATTTCCCCTTGATTCCCTTGTCCCTTTCACAAGTTTTTTAAACCTTTTCCAAAACACTTTTTTAAATTTTCCCCCGAAAATTCAAATGATACTCTCTTTACCCCCAAATCTCAAAAAGCCCTCTTCCCCCAAAAAATTTAATGATACTCTCTCATCTCAACCCTCATTTTTCCCTCTTTTTCACCTCTTGCACCTTTCTCTTGACCTGCCTCTTTCTTTTAACATCTCACACTCTTTTGAAATTATTTCCCTCAAAAATCAACCAAAACCCTTCTTTCTTTTTCCCACTAATAATCTTACTTCTTAAACCCCCACCACTCCTACCCTTTCTAATCTCCCCACCCCCCACCTTCTCATGCCACAAGCATCTTTTGCGCAACCCCAACACTTTTTTTTCTTCCCTAAATACATCCCTTTCCCTTTCCCCCCACCCCATTACCTCCTTTGTTCTCCCCCTTTTTTCCATTTTTGTTCAGTCCTCCGGGACTTCCCAAAACAAGCCCCTCCTTAAACTCATTTAACTCTCACCACTCTCTTCCCCAAAAATTTCTCCTCTTTTCTAAAAACCCTTTCTAAAAATTTCTTCACCTTCCCTACAAAAGGGAAATAAATCAGAAAAACCCTCCAGTTCACCTTTCACACATTAAACACCCAAAAAGTCTTTTTTTCGTCGCCTATCAATTAACACTAATCCAATAACGTTTCTCTGGCCATCCCTCCTACTTACAAATGCAATTTATATATACCCTCTCTTTTTAAACCAGGTTTTCCCAAAATCACCATTTTTTTTTCCCCAGCACATAAATCACAAGCTCTTCACCTTTTCCATTTACAACACTAAACACCCCAGGGAAACAAAAATTTAAATTCCCCCCCCACTGCCTCTTTTACTCCACCTTAAACATTAAAATCCCCCCAAAAAATCACTAAAAACCGGGTTCCTCCCGCTCAAAACTACTAACACACCACTCAGATGCTCCAAAAAATTTGCCTCTCATATCTTTTTTTCTCTTTGCCCAGGGCAAATGCACCAATAATCACCCATCTCTCTCCATCCACTTTTAGTTTTTCCCCTAAACAATCTAGATTTAACTTTTTTACACTCTATCAAAATACTCCAACCACTCCTGTTTCAGGAGTTGCCCACTACCCCTTTCCCTTTCTCTTGTCCTCTTTACTAAAACCCCCGACTTTACCCCATGACATTTTCCAAACCACTCCTTTCCCCCTTTTCCCTCGAGCTTCGTTTCACTCAAGCCAAAACATCCAAAGGGTTTCCCCCCCTCAAACATACTATCTATCTCTCATTTTTTCTCACTTGGTTACACCACACACATTTTGAACCCCAATCTGAGCCTTTTAAGGGGGATGAGCCCCTCCCCCTGTTATTCCCTTTTTCGTTTTTCCCCCTTTTTGAAAGTTAAAAAAACAAGGAGGGGAGGGTTTCCATTTCCCCCGCTCCCCCCCCCCCTTTTGTCGCCTTCTAAAGACCCCGTGAAATGCGTGGGAAGTATTCTTTCTCCCCTATCTCCCAAGAATATAAAATATAAAATGAATAATGGTTTTTTATTTAAAAAACAAAAAGATTCAAACCAGGTCTTAAAATTTTTTTCTATACAAATAACTTTACAAAAGGAAAGGGGAAAAAGATAAGGAATTCAGGGACCCTTTAGGTACCCAAGGGGAAAAAAAGGAATTTTAAAAACAGAATAGATTTTTTCAGAACTCTTTATGTGTCATAATTCGAAACTTTAACCCCTTTAAACGTATTTCCAGTATACTGGTCCACTATGAAGACTGCAATGTGCTACTTGGCTGTCAAAGATCTAGGTGGCAATGGTCTCAATTCCCAGGTGACGTATGATTCCTTAATTTTAAATTTACCCGTTTTCACTTGCCCACCCCAACAACAAACAAGAAAAAAAAAACCCCAACACAGTCACCTATAAACTGTCAAAAATAGTGTTATCATGTCACCAGACAGGAAGTCAGGTTTACATGGCAGCTATCTTAGTCAGCTTTATAATAAGAAAACAAACAAACAAACAATTTCTAACATTAGTGTACATATCTTAGATAAAAAATAAGGTTATTTTTTCATTTATTCATAAAATAATATCTATTTTCTTGTTCATCATACTTAATTGCTGTCTCCTGTGTCAGCGAGGTAGCACAACGAAACACAAAAGAATGGCCCAACCTATCCACATACACATGTATACATAAACGCCCACAACACCACATATACATACCTATAACCCCCGATAA
>NC_092287.1:9036-27868 GCF_036320965.1 Panulirus ornatus
ATTATATGTACACCTTATAAACAAGTCATCTTAGGTTTATTGCATTGTAACCAGATCAGATCATTAGATTTGTTGCCTTAACAGGCCCTTGGCTTTGATTTACAATGTGAGATCATTTTATTTACTGCCTATAAACAGCTCGATAATTTTTACTGCTATTGTTTTAAGGTCAAGGAATTATATTTACAACCTTACATAAGATCATTATAAGATCATTATTTTCACTACTTTATATTTACTACTCATTAGCAGATTTACTGTCAAGATATTATAACAGGTCAAGATCAATAGATTTACTGATGTATAACAAGTCAAGACCATCGGATTTATTAGGTCAAAGATCATTAGATTTAATGCCTTTTAACAGGTAAAGATCATTAGAATTCTGCCTTTATAACAGGTAAGATCATTGATTTATACAACATATCAAGATCATTAAATTTATGCTTTTAATTGAATCATCATTAGATTTACTATCTTATAACAGCGAAACATAAGATTTACTGCTTTTTTCAAATCAAGGATCATTAGATTTATTTCTGTTTGGCCTTATAAAACAGTTTTAAGATTATTTATTGATTTACTGCATTTTGTAAGAGATCAGATCATTAGATTTACTGTCGTATAACAGGCCAAGATTATAGATTTATTACCTTATCATTATTATTAGATTTACTGGCTTATAATTGGTCAAAATCATAAGATTTTACTACCTCTGTTAACAGGTATTAGACATTACATTGATTTCCATGTATCAGGTCAAGGGGGGGGGGAAAAAATGCCTTATGATAGATTTTTTTTGGGGGCTTATAAAAGGTTTACCATAATTAGATTTACCGCCGTACAATAGGTCAAAATTAAGAACATTCCTTCCAACTGGTCTTCACATTAGAATTTTTTGCCTTATAACTATAATTAGATTTATAAGCTTTTAACAGGTAAAGATCTTTAGATTTAATGCTCTTGTAACATATCAAGATAATTATAAACAGGTCCAAGATTCATGAGATATGATGCCTGACCAAAGGGTGTCATTAGATTTACAGGTCAAGATCATTCGATTTATTGCCTTATATCATCAATTCATTAGATTTTTTGCCTTAGATTTTTTTTGTCATCTTCTAGATTTAATTGGCCTTGTAACAAGTCAAGATCATTACTTTACTGCCCTCATAACAATTCAAGATAATTAGATTTCTGTCTTTGTAACAGGTCAAAGTTCATTAGATTTACTGCTTGTAAAAGACCCATAGACATTAACTTTAATCCTTACAACACGACAAGCTCATTTGATTTTCACGATGGAAGGTCATGATCATTAGTTTTTTACCTCGTAAAAGGGTAAAGGACCATTTTAATTACTGCCTTATAAACAGCTCAAGTATAATAGATTTACTGCCTATTGTTATGGTAAGAACTTTTATATCTACAAGTGAAGGATCATTAGGTTTATTGCATTGTAACAGGTTAACTGACCTTGTAACAAGTCAAGATTCATTAGATATACTGCCTTATAACAGGTGTTCATTAGATTAACTGTTTATTTAAGAGGGTCAAAGACCTTTTGGATTTACTGCCTTTTAACAAGTAAAGATCATTAGTTTTAAGGGGCCCTTTTAACCCCGGTAAAGTCATTAAAATTTCCCTTGCCTCATAAACGGGTTTTAAGTTATTGGTTTTTTACTAAAATATACATCATAAAATTTTTAATGCCTTTAACAGGCATTAGATTTACGGGCTTTATAATTGACCCTTCTTTTAGTTTTACTGTCATAACAGCGAAATAAAGATTTACTCCCTTCATCATTAGATTTATGCCTTTAAATAACATGTCAAGATTATTAGTTTTTAATTACATAGTAAGGATCAAGTCATTAGTTTTAAAGGGCCTTTTTAACGGGCCAAGTTTATTAGATTTATTCCCTTTTAAAAACAGATCAAAAATCATAAGATTTACTCCCTTTTGAAAAACCTTTGAAAACCCTTTAAAAATTTACTTCCATGTAAAGGTCAAGACCCTTGGGATTTTACTCCCTTTGGGAAAAAAAACAAGGTCATTAGTTTTAAAGGCCCTAAAAAAACAGGTAAAAGGATTTTAGTTTTTCCCCATAGAAAAGAGATCAAGATCACTAGATCATGATCACATAACAGCAAAAGATCTTAGATTTTTGATTTACGGGCTTTATATGGGTAAAATCAAAAGGGTTTTTTATCTTCGGTCAAGAACCTTACTTTTACTTCCTTTTTAAAACCCCCCAGGGGTTTGAATTTTATCATTAGTTAATTAGTTACAAATTTTTTAAAGGTAAAAAAATCATTAAATTTTAATGACTTGGAACTTTGCCAAGATCATTAATTTTTTTGCTTTTTAAAAGGTAAATATCATTAAAAATTTTAACCCCCTTCCCAAATGTCGAAATCATTGGGGATTTACCCCTTACAATGGGTTTCAAAATCAAAAACATTTTATTAATTCCTTGTCCCAGGTATCATTAGATTTTTTTGCCTTATAATTAGATTTCCCAAGTTTTTAAAGGAAAAAGTCTTTAAAATTTAAAATCCCTTTTAAAACAAATCAAGATCATTAGATTGCTGTTTTAAAAACAGGCCCAAAGATGACTGCGTTAAAAAAGGGTGAAGTTTCTTAGATTTACAGGTCATCTTAGATCATTCCCTTTAAAAACGGGTTTCAAGATTTACTGTTTTTAGCGAAAGATCATAGATTTATGCCTTGTAAAAAAGCAAGTTTTACTCCCCTTTAAAATTAAAAATCATTAGATTTCTTCCTGGGTTAAACAGGTCAAGTTTCATTACTTTTTACTACATTACTTTTTCCCGCCAAAAACGTCAATATTTTTTAAATTTTCTCCCTCATTATATTTAACAATCATGATCATTTGATTTACGTTTTGTAAAAAAAACCCACTTAGAACAGGATTTTTGTTAATTTGAAAGGTCAAGATCATTCCCAATTTTTTCCCTTTGGGTCACCGGTCAAGATAAATTAAAAAATAATCCCTTAGATCTTTGATCATTGGGATTTACAGGGAAGGTCTTTTACATTTTATTGGACATATTGGACAGTTTTAATTGGACATTTTTGTGCCTTGGGATCTTAACCCTTTGTTTTACTGTCATTAGATTTCTTCCCTTTTTATAGCAAGTCTTTTAGGGCCCAAATATATTAGTTTTTCATTATGGTCTTATATTATGGCCCAATATCATTAGTTTTACTAACAAAATCGGTTTGAGATAATTAGTTTTACTGTCTTATGACGGGTTTTTAAAATTCATTAGTTATTGCCTTTAAAAAACGGGCAAGAAAAATTAGATTTTTTCCCTTATAAAAGGTCTTCATTCCCTTATGAGATCAAAGATCAGTAGATTTTTTTTCCCTTATAAAAACCCTAAGGGTTTCCATGGATTTTTTTTCCTTGAAAAAAGTAAGATCATTATATTTATCCCTTATAACAATTCAAAATCATTAGATTTTGAAAACAGGTCACCCTTAGATTCTTTCCCTTTTAACAGGTCAGGATTATTAGTTTTATTTGCCAAGATCAAGATCATTTGTTTTTTAAAAATGTTTTTCCTTGTCCCCGGGTCAAGAAAAAACTACCTTTTAACATTTCATGATATTAGATTTATGCTATAAAACCAGGGCAAGTTTTTTAGAGTTAATGCCTTTTAACGGGTTTCAAGATCTTTAGTTTTACTCCCTTTTTTATCAGGTAAACATAAATTGATTTACCCCTTTTACTTCGGGCATGATAAAATTATTATTCCCCCTTTTATAACAAGGCGAGGTCATTAGATTTACTTGTTTATGAGAGCGTCAAGATCACTAGATTTACCGAGTTATAGAACATTAGTTTAACTGCCTTATAAACCAGGTCGAAGACATTATTATTTACTTACCTTATAAAACAAATCTAGTCATTAGGATTTATTGCCTTGGTACTGGCCTTATACAAGTCAACATTAGCTGATTTACTGCCTACTGAACAAGTCAGATCATTAGATATACTGCCCTTAATAACATGTCATTGGATTTACTGCCTATACCGGTCATCATTAGATTTAATGCCTTTTATCAGGTAAAGATCATTTGAAAATTCTGCCATAATTATAGGTTATCATTGGTTCGGATTTATTATCGTCGTCAAGATCATCAGATTTACTGACCTTATAACAGGTCATAAGATATACTATCTTTTAACGCGAAATATAAAATTTACTGCCTGTAACAAATCAAGATCATTAGATTTAAGGCTTTATCATTAGTCAAGATTATTCGATTTACTGCAAAGGATCAAGATCATTAGATTTACTGTCTTATAACCCCCAAGATTTTTAGATTTATTCCCCTTATAAGTCAATATTATTAGATTTACTGCCTATAAGTCAAAAATCTAAGACTTCCATGTATCAGGTCAAGATCATTAGAGTTTATGCTTATAACAGTTAACAATCTTTTAACAGTAAAAAATCATTCGATTTAATGCCCTGGAAAATAGTCAAGATTTTTTGCTTTATAAAAGGTCAATATCATTAGAATACTTCCTTGCCACCGGACGAGATCCATTCGACTTTACTGCCTTAAACGGCCATTATTATTAGATTTATTATAACGTCTAAATTATTAGATTGTCAAAATCAATGATTTTTTTTTCTTCCTTGTAATAGGTCAAGGTAATTAGATTTATAAACTTTTATAGGTAACGGATCTTTAGGTTTATGCCAGGTAATATATCAAGATCATAGGGTCAAGATCATTAGATTGTCTGCCTTACAATGGGCAAAATCATTTTAGATTTATTGCCACATAACAGAGTCAAGATTTTTTTACGACATAAAAACAAGCTCAAGATCTTAGGTTTACTGCCTTGTAACAAGATTATTAGATTTTATGCCTCATAGCATTTCAGATCATTAGTTTTTATGGCCTTGTAACAGGTCAAGATCATTACATATACTGCCTATATAACACTCAAAGATATTAGATTTACTTCTTGTAAAGCGTCAAGAATCATTAGATTTTCACTGCCTTATAACAGGTCAGTTACCTAGATCATTACGACTTACTCCTTATAACATGACAAAGGATCATTAGATTTTTGCCGAATGACCCGAATGATAAGGTAATATCATTGGAATTACTTCTTTGTCACGGTAATTAAATATACTGCCTTATAAACAATCATGTTATTGATTTACTGACTATTAGATAGATCTAAAAGCCTTTTTACAACTCAAAATCATTAGTTTTTACTGTCTGTAACAGGTTCAGAATCAGATTTTACTGCTTGATAATTAGATTTACAGCGGGCTTTGTAACAGGACAATTCTTTATAACTACCTAAAGAATTGGAGTTTTGCCTATGATAGGTCAAGATCATTAGAATTACTTCTTGATCCGGTCAGATCATTAGATATACCTGCCTTATAACAGGTCAAGACATTAGATATACTACCTTGTTAGTCAAGAATCTATTTATTTACTGCCTTATAACATCTCAAGATAATTAGAACTTTACTGCCTTATTGTTAGGGTCAAGGACATTAAATTTACAGCCTTTATAACAAGTCATCATTAGGTTTATTGCATTGTAACAGATCAAGAACATTAGATTTGTTGGCCTTACAGGCCTTGGCTTGGTATAGCAAGTGAAGATCTTTTTATTTACTGCTCGATAATATTACTGCCTGATTGTTATAAGGTCCAAGGACATTATATTTATACCTTACATAAGATCATTATAAGATCATTATATTCACTACTTTTTATTTACTACCTCATTAGCTGATTTACTGTAAAGCTCATTGATACAGGTCAAGATCAATAGATTTACTGATGTATAACAAGTCAAGACCATCGGATTTATAGGTCAAGATCATTAGATTTAATGCCTTTAACAGGTAAGTCATTAGAATTTTGGCCATTATAACAGGTTAAGATCATTGGATTTACTACAAACATACAAGATCATTAAATTTTACTGCTTTTAATTGATCATCAGTAGATTTATATCTTATAACAGCGAAATATAAGATTTACTGCCTTTTAACAAATCAAGTTCATTAGATTTATGGCCTTATAACTGTTTTTAAGATTATGTTCTAGATTACTGCATAGTAAGAGATCATGATCATTAGGATTTACTGTCGTTTATAACAGGCAAGATTATTAGATTTATTACCGTATCAATATTATTAGATTTTACTGGATCATAAATAGGTCAAAATCAAAAGATTTACTACCTTGTAACAGGTATAGAACATTATCAGTGATTTCCATGTATCAAGGTCAAGGTCATTAGATTTACTTCCCTTATGATTAGTTTTTTTCCCCCTTATAAAAGGTTTACCATATTATTAGATTTAGGGGCCTTAAAATTTGGTAAATTTTTAAAGAACATTCCTTGCAACAGGTCTTTCATTAGATTTTTCCCTTATAACAAAAATTTGATTTATAAGTTTTTTAAAAGGGTAAAGTTCTTTAGTTTTAATCCCCTTGTAACTTATCAAGATATTATAAACAGGTCCAGTCTTGGGATTGACTGCCGGGACAAAGGGTAAATCTTAGATTTACAGGTCAAGATCATTCGATTTATTGCCTTATAAATAAAAATTCATTAGTTTTTTTCCCTTAGATTTTTTGTCATCATTAGTTTTAAATGCCTTGAAAACAAGGCCAAGATCATTACATTTACTGCCTCATAAAAACCCCAAGATTTACTGTCTTGAAAACGGTAAAAGATCATTAGTTTTTCTCCCCTTGTAACAGCCCAAAGTCATTAAAACTTAATCCCTTTTTTCACGCAGATTCATTAGATTTTCCCTAGGGGGAAGGTCAGATCATTAGTTTTTTCCTCGTAAAATAAGTAAAGACCATTTTTTTTTACTGCCTTTTAACAGTAAAGGAAAATTAGATTTACTGCCTTATTGTTAAGGTCAAAAAACCCTTATATCTCAAGTGAAGATCTTTAGGTTTATTGCTTTTTGTAACAGGTTAACTGCCTTGTAAAAAGTCAAGCCATTAGTTTATACTGCCTTTAAAACCAGGTGATCTTTTGATTTACTGATATTTAAGAGGTCAAGACCATTGGTTTTTCTCCCTTATAACAAGTCAAGTTCATTAGTTTTTAATGCCATTTAAAAAAGGTAAAGATCTTTTTAAAAATTCCTGCCGAACGGGTTTTAAGTTCTTTGGGAAATTTACTATAATTTTCCATCATCAAATTTAATGCCTTATAACGGGTTTCATTAGATTTAAAATTGTTTAAAAATTTATTAAAAAAAACTTTAAAAGATTTATTTTTTTGTTCTTTTAACCAAAGCAAAAATATAAGATTTACCCCTTAAATCATTAGATTTATGCCCTTTTCCCATAGTAAGGATCAAGATCTTTAGATTTATGCCTTATAACGGGCCCAAGATTTTTTGGGATTTATTACCTTTTTTCCCAGATAAAAAAATCAAAAGTTTTATGCCTTGAAACGGGTTTGAGAACCTTACTTTTACTTCCTTTGTAACAGGTCAAGACCCATTAGTTTTTCTGCCTTGTAACAAAACAAGGTCATTAGTTTTGGGCCCCTTTTAAAAAAGGTCAAGTTTATTAGTTTTTACTGCATAGAAAGAGATAAAGATCCCCTAGACCCACTAAAATCCAAAAACAGCAAAAAGATCATTGATATTGGGTTTACTGCTTTAAAATAGGTCAAAAATCATAAGTTTTTGTAATGGGTCAAAAACCCTTTTACTTTTTCTTCCTTTAAAACATGTGAATTCATTAGAAAAATTATTTAAACAAATTTTTTACAGGTAAAAAAAACATTTAAATTTTAATTTACTTGGAAATGCCAAAAATCATTTTTTTTTTTGTTTTAAAAAGGTCAATATTTATTTTTTAATTACTTCCTTGCCAAATGTCGGGAAAACATTTGATTTACTGCCTTAAAATAGGGCAAAATCATGAACCTTTATTAATTCCTTTTAAAAAAGGTCTTTATTAGGTTTTTTTGCCTTATTAAATTTGATTTAAAAAGCTTTTTTAAAAGGTAAAAAACTTTAGTTTAATGCCTTTTTTTTATAAACAAAATCATTTGATTTACTGCCTTATAACAGGTCCCCGATGACTGCGTTACAAATCATTAGATTTTCAGGTCATCATTTTGGGTTCATTTCCTTTTAAAAGGTCAAAAATTTACGGGCATGCGAAAGATCACTAGATTACAAGTCAAGTAACAAGTAAAAAATTTTTCTGCCTTATAATTCAAAAATCATTAGATTTTCTTCCTCGTAACAGGGGCAAGATCATTTAAATTTTCTACATTAAATTTTTACCGCCAGGGAAAAGTCAATTTTATTTAAAATTTTTTGCCTCATTTTTTTAAAACTCATGAAAAATTTGATTTAAATGTTTTGTAAAAAACCCTTTTTGGGGAAAACCCATTTTTGTTCAATGAAAGGGCAAGTCATTACAATTAAATTTCCCTTTTTCCCGGTCAAAATTTATTAGATATAATTTCCCTTTGTTTTATGATCATTAGATTTCAGGGCAAGGGGCATTACAGTTTTGGAAAATATTTTTGGCCCGATTTATTGGGCAATTTATTGGGGGGAATATTTGGGGTGCCCTTTGATTTTTAGACATTTGTTTTACTGCTTTTACCCGGTTAAATCATTAGATTTCTTGCCTTATAGCAAAATCATTTATGGCCAAAATCATTTGAATTTTTTTTTTGGTCAATATCATTTTGGTCAAAATCAAATTTGATTTACTAACATAACAGGGAGAGGTCATTTTGATTTTTCTGTTTTTGACAGGTTAAAATCATTAGATTTTTTGGGCCCTTTTAAAAGGGCAAGATCATTTGTTTTTTTACCTTATAACGGTCATCCCTTCACTTATGAGATCAAAGATCGTTGATTTCTTTCCCTTTTAACAACTCAAGATCAATGGATTTTCTTCCTTGTAACAAGTCAAGATATTTTATTTACTGCCTTTTATAAAAATTCCCAAAAACATTAGATTTTGTAACGTTTATCATTAGATTCATTCCCTTTTTAAAAGGTCAAGGGGGTTTAAAGATTTAAATGCCAAGATCCAAAACATTAGATTTTAGAAATGACTTCCTTGTCCAAACCCGGGCAAGAAAAAAACTACCTTTTAAAAAGGTTTTGATCATTAGATTTACCCCTATATAACAGGCAAGATTTAGAGTTTAAAGCCTTATAAAAGGTAAAGGGTCCCTTAGTTTTACGGCCCTTTTTTCAGGTCAAGGGTCATTAGGGTTTTCTGCCCTTTTAAAAAGACAAGATATTAGATTTTTGCCCTTTATAACAAAATCAATATCATTAGATTTTGGGGCCCTTTTATCGGTCAAGTCATTAGATTTACTTCCTTAAAATCAGGTTTATGATCAAATTAAATTTTTTACCCTCTTATAACAAGTCGAGGTAAATTTGATTTACTTGTTTATGAAAAGGTCAAAATCACTAGATTTACCCCGGGTTTTAAGAACATTAGACATTTATTTTCTACCTTTTAACAAAATCAGATCATTAGATTTATTGCCCCTTTTAAAAAAGGCCCTTTTTAAAAAAGTAAAAATTAGCGAATTTTTTCTGCCCCACAACAAAATCAAAATCTTTTGTTTTACTGCCCTTTTAACATTTTCCCTTGGATTTTCTGCCTTTTATACCGGTTTATCATTGGGTTTAATGCCTTTTTTAAAAGGTAAAATTCATTTGAATTTCCCGCCCTATAACAGGTTAAAATTGGATTTATTATCGGGCGTCCCAAAAATCATCAGATTTTGGGGCCTTTTAAAAGGTCATTTTGGGTTTAAATGCCTTGTAAAAAATCAAGTCATTAGATTTTGGGGTTTTATTAGGTCCCCAAAATTATTCGATTTTCTGCAAGAGATCAAGGGTATTGGGTTTACTGCCTTATTAAAAACCTTTTCATTAGATTTACTGCCCATTTAAATCAAAATTTATAGATTTACTGCCTTGGGGGTTCTTGGGAAAAAAGGGCAAATTTATTAGAAATTTAAATGCCTTATAACAGTTTTCAAACTTTTAAAAAAGGTAAAAAAAAAATTCGATTTAATTTCCTGGAACATGTCAAGATTTTTTTTTTCTTTATAAAAGGGCTATATCATTAGAATTACTTCCTTGGGCCCCCGGACGAGATCATTCCCTTTTTTGCCTTTTTAAAAAGGCCAAAAATTATTGATTTATTTAAAGGGCAAATATTATTAGATTGTCAAAATCAATGATTTTATTTTTTTTCCTTGTAAAAGGTCAAGATAATTAGATTTATAAACTTTTATTAGGTAACGATCTTTAAAATTTAAATGCCAGGAAAATTTTCAAGATCATGGGGTCAAGATCTTTTAGATTAAACGGGCCTTACAATGGGCAAAAACCCCTTTAGATTTATTGCCCTTAACGGGTTAAAGGGTTTCTGCATAACAACTCAAGTTATTGGGTTTACTGCCTTTTTTAAAAGACATTAGATTTTATGCCTCATAGCATTTCAATCATTAGATTTTTGCCTTGTAACGGGGTCAAGACTTTACATATACTCCCTTTAACAACTCAAGATAATTAGATTTACTGTCTTTTTAACGGTCAAGTCATTAGATTCATGCCTTTTTAAAAGGGTAAATTTACCAAGATCATTAGACTTACCCCCTTTAAAATGAAAAGATCATTAGTTTTTTTTTTTCCCGAATGAAAGGTCAATATCATTGGAATTACTTTTTTGTCCCCGGTCTTTTAAATATATCCCTTTTATAACAGATATGATTTTTTAGTTTTATGACTTTTAGTTTAATTTCAAAACCCTTTTAAAAAACTAAAAAATTCATTAGATTTACTGTCTTGTAAAAGGTCAAGATCAAAATTTTTTAAATCCCTTGATAATTGTTTACTGCCTTTTTTAAAAAAAAAAAAAAAAAAAAAAAAAAAAAAAAAAAAAAAAAAAAAAAAAAAAAAAAAAAAAGGACCAAATTCATTATAACAAAAGAGCATTAGATTTTTGCCTAATGAAAGGTCAAGATCATTGGGAATTACTTCCTTGACTCCGGTCAAGACATTAGTTAAAATGCCTTTGTTAGTAAAGTCTTTATTATTTACGATTTAAAACCCTTCTCAAGAAAAATTAAAATTTACTGCCTTATTGTTAGGGTCAAGGCCCTTATATTTACAGCCTTTTAAAAAGTCTTATTAGGTTTATTGCATTGTAACGATCAAGATATTAGTTTGTTGCCTTAAAGGGCCCTTGGTTGTAACAAGGGGAAGTTTCATTTTATTACTGCCGTTAAAAATTTACTGCCTTATTGTTATAAGGTCGGGGGGACTTATATTTACTACCTTACTTTAAGATCATTAATTAAAATTACTTTTATTTATACCTCATTAGCAGTTTTTACTTCAAGACCCATTAAAACCAGGTCAAGATCAATAGATTTATGATGTATAAAAAGGTAAGGGGACCATCGGATTTATAGGTCAAGATCATGAGTTTTAATCCCTTTTTAAACGGGTTTAAAAGATTTTAGAATTTCTCCCTTTTAAAAAGGGGTTAAGATAATTGGATTTACTACAACATTCGATCATTAAATTTACTGTTTTTTAAAAATTTGATCATCTTAGATTTACTATTTTTAAAAACGGCGAAATATAAGATTTACTGCCTTTTAACAAACCCAAGTTTCATTAGATTTGGGCCTTTAACATTTTAAAGATTATTTATTAGATTTACTGCTTTGTAAGGATAAAGATCATTGATTTACTGTCGATAAAGGCCAAGTTTATTAGATTTATTACCTTTTTCAATATTATTAGATTTATTTGGGTCAAAATCAAAAAGATTTACTCCCCTTGTAACAGTTTAGAAACATTACTTTTGATTTCCATGTATAGGTCAAGATCATTAGATTTACTGCCTTATGATTAGTTTTTTTGCCTTAAAAAAGGTTTTCCCATATTTTTTGTTTTACTCCCCTTACAATAGGTAAAAAATTTGGGGAAAACATTCCTTGCAACAGGTCATCTTTTTAGTTTTATTGTTTTAATAAAAAAATTAATTAGTTTTAATAAGTTTTTAAAAACGGGTAAAGACTTTAGATTTAATCCCTTTTTAAAAACATACCCAAGGGATCATTATAAAAACGGGTCCAGTTCATTAAAATTGGATGCCTGACAAAGGGGGGACATTAGATTTACGGGTAAAGATCTTCGATTTTTTTTGCCTTAAAACATAAAAATAATTAGATTTTTTCCCTTTTAGTTTTTTTGCCCTTCATTAGTTTTAAATGCCTTTTTAAAAATTTCAAGATCTTTACATTTACGCCTATAAAAAAATAAAGATAATTAGATTTACTGTTTTTAAAAGGTAAAGATCATTAGTTTTTACCCCTTGAAAAGCCCAAAGTTCTTTTAAATTTAAATTTCCCTTATAACACGCAAGACCCTTTAGTTTTTTCCCCTTGTGGAAGGTCAAGTTTCATTATTTTTTTCCCTCGTAACAATTTAAAGCCCTTTTTTTTAACTGTTAAAAAAGTAAAAGATAATTAGATTTATGCCTTATTGTTAGGTCAAAAACATTTTATCTCAGTTTTTTGGCATTGTAAAATGGTTAAAATTCCCTTTTTAACAAGTCAAGACATTGATATACTCCCTTTATAAAGGTGATCATTAGTTTTTTTTTGTTTTTAAGAGGTAAAGGGGCCCATTGGTTTTTACCCCTTATAAAAGTAAAGTCATTAGTTTTAATTTCCCCCTTTTTAACAGGAAAAGATCATTAAAATTCCTCCCTCATAACGGGTTTTAAGACCCATTGGTTTTTTACTTTAATACATCATCAAATTTTTCCCTTATAACAGGTCATTGGGATTTATGCTTTAAAAATTGATCATCATTAGATTTACTGTCATAACAGCAAAATTTTAAGATTTATCCCTTCGTAATTAGATTTATGCCCTTAAAAAAGGTCAAGATTATTGGGATTTTTTTCATATTTAAGAGATCAAGATCATTAGATTTAGCCTTAAAACAGGCAAGATTATTAGATTTATTACCTTAAAAAACGGGTTCAAAATCATAAGATTTACTCCCATTGAAAAAGGTTTAGAAAACCTTACTTTTTTACTTCCATGAAAACGGGGTAAAAGATCATTAGTTTTAATGCCTTGTAAAAAAAAAAAGGTCATTGGGGTTTTAGGGCCCCCTAAACCAGGTCAAGATTATTAGATTTACTGCATAGTAAGAGATCAAGATCACTAGATCACTAGATCACATAACAGCGATAATATTAGATATTTGATTTACTGCTTATAATAGGGTCAAAAATCATAAGATTTTTAATAGGGTCAAGAACCTTACATTTACTTCCATTTAACTTGTGGAATATCATTTAGATTATTAGTTACAAATTTTTTACAGGTAAAAAACATGCCAAGTTCATTAATTTTTTGTGCTTTATAACAAAGGTCAATATCATTATAATTTACTTCCTTTCCTCATGTCGAAATCATTAGATTTATGCCTTACAATAGGTCAAATCATGAAACCTTATATTAATTACTTGTAACAGGTCATCATTAGCTTTGATTGCCTATATAATTAGATTTACAAGCTTTTAACAGTAAAATCTTTAGATTTAAAGCCTTTTAACAAATCAGATCATTAGATTGACTGCCTTAAAAACAGGTCGATGGACTGCGTTACAAGGGTGATAGATCATTAGATTTACAGGTCATCATTAGATCATTGCCTTATAACAGGTCAAGCGAAGATCACTAGATTTCTTGCCTTATAACAAAAATCAAGATCACCAGATTTACAATCAAGTAACAATGTCAAAGATTTACTGCCTGGATAATTCAAAATCATTAGAATTACTTCCTCGTAACAGGTCATGATCATTACATTTACTACATTACTTTTTACCGCAGTAAACGTCAATATTATTAGAATTTTTCTGCCCTCATTATATTTGCAATCATGATCATTTGATTTACTGTTTTGTAACAACCCTTAGAACACGGGAATTTTTGTTCAGATGAAAGTCAAGTTCATTACAATTATTTCCTTGTCACCCACGTCAAGATCATTAGATAAATGCCTTAGATCAATGATCATTAGATTTACAGGCTAGGTCATTACAGTTATTGGACATAGTTGGACAGATGTATTGGACATATTTGCTGCCTTAGATCTTAGATCATTTGTTTTTACTGTCTTTTACAGGTTAATCTTAGATTTCTTGCCTTATAGCAAGTATTTATGGCCAATATCATTAGATTTCATTATGGTCATATCATTAATGGGTCAATATCATTAGTATTTACTAACATATCAGGTACGAGTTCATTAGATTTTACTGTCTTATGAAGGTTAAAATCATTTGTATTTATTGCCTTATTACGGGCATGATCATTAGAATTATTACCTTATAACAGGTCATCATTCACTTATCAGATAAAATGATCAGTAGATTTCTTGACTTATAACAAATCAAGATCACTGGAATTTACTTCCTTGTAACAAGTTCAAGATCATTATATTTCGGCTTATATCAATTCAAAATCATTAGATATACTGCCTTTGTAAACAGCGTCATCATTAGAGTTCATTCCTTATTACAGGTCAGGATTATTAGTTTACTGCCTTATAACACGACATGATAATTAGATTTTAGAATGACCTCCTTGTCACCGGTTCAAGATAAACTACCTTATAACAGTGAATGATCATTAGATATACTGCTATCTAAACAGGCAAAATCAGAGTTTATGCCTTATACAGGTCTAAGATCTTAGTCTTTACTGCCTTTTATCGGTCAAGATCCATTAGTTTACTGCCTTATAACAGATCAAGATCATTAGATTTGTCGCCTTTAACATGTCAAATTCATTAGGATGTATGGCCTTATATCTGGTTCAAGATAATTAGATTTACTGCCTTACATCAGGTCATGACAATTATTATTTACCGTCTTATAACAAGTCAGAGGTCATTTAGATTTACTTGTTTATGAGAGGTAAAAGATCTTTGATTTACCGAGTTATAAGATACATTAGATTTACTGCCTTATTAACGGTCGAAGATATTATATTTACTACCTTTATAACAAGTTCTAGATCTTTTAGATTTATTGCCTTGTAACAGGCTTTTAACAATGTCAACATTAGCTGATTTCCTGCCTACTATCAAGGTCAGATATTTACTGCCTTATAACAGGTCATTAGATTTACTATCTTATAACAGGCGGAAATATGAAATTTACTGCTGCCTTGTAACTAATCAGGATCATTAGATTTCTTGGCTTTATATTAGGTCCAAGATTTTTTCGATTTACTGCAAAGAGATCAAGAATCATTAGATTTTCTGACCTTTATAACACCAAGATTTTTTTAGATTTATTACCTTATAAGTCAAGTATTATTAGATTTACTGCCTCATAAGTCAAAATCATAAGATTTACTGCCTTGACTTCCATGAACAGGTCAAGATCATTAGATTTACTGCCTTTATATACAGTTACTTAACTTTTAAATGTAACAAAATCATTCGTTTTTAATGCCCTGGATCATGTCAAGATTTTTTTGCTTTTAAAAGGTCAATTCATTTAGAATTACTTCCTTGCCACCGGACGAGATCATTCATTTACTGCCTTAAAACAGCGCCAATAAATATTATTAGATTTATTATATACGTCATAATATTATTAGATTGTCAAATCAATTGATTTTATTTTCTTTTTCCTTGTAAACAGGTCAAGATAATTAGATTTATAATCTCCCGTTTATTTAGGTAACGATCTTTAGATTAATACAAGGTAATATATCAAGATCATTCGGGTTAGGGTCATAGATTGACCTGCCTTACAATGGGAAAAAATCATTTGATTTATTGCCACATAAAAGGTCATGATTACTGACATTGCGAAAAAAAAAAAGGAAATAAATTCCCCCCAACTAGATTCTAGCCTTAAAAACAACTCAAGATCATCAGATTTAACTGCCTTGTAACAAGTCAAGATTTACTGCCTTTATATTCAAAATCATTAGGTTACGTCCTCGTACAGGGTCAGTTCATTAATTTACTTACATTACTTTTTACCGCCAGGTAAACGTCAATATTATTAAATTTTCTGCTCATGATCATTTGATTTAATCTGTTTTGTAACAAACCCTTAGAACACGATTTTTGTTCAATGAAAGGTCAAATCATTACAATTTTTCCTTGTCACGGTCAAAGATCTTTTAGATATAATGCCTTTAGATCTTGATCATTAGATTTACAAGGCGGCAGGTCATTACAGTTATTGGGACATAGTTGGACAGATTTATTGGACCTATTTGTGCCTTAGATCTTAGATCTTTGTTTTATGTCTTTTAACAGGTTTAAAGCATTAGATTTCTTGCCTTTAGCAAGTCATTTATGGCCAATATCATTAGTTTCTTTATGGTCCAATATCATTTGGTCATATCATTAGATTTCTAAACATTTAGGTAGAGATCATTAGTTTTTACTGTCTTATGACAGGTTAAAAATCATTAGATTTATTGCCTTATACAGGGCAAGATCATTAGAATTTATTACCTTATACAGGTCTCATTCACTTATGCGATCAAAAGATCACGGAGATTTGCCTCACAGTATAAACAAACTCAGGCTCACTGGAGTTACTTCCTTGTAACTAGTCAAGATCTTATATTTTACTGCCTTATAACATTCAAAATCATTAGATATATGCCTTGGGTAAAAGGTCATCATTCGATTCTTCCTTATAACAGGTCTGGGATTATTAGATTTACTGCCTTATAACACGACAGAATCATGTAGATTTTAGAATGACTTCCTTGGTCACCGTCAAAGATAAACTACCTGTATAACAGTTCATGATCATTAGACTTTACTGCTATATAACAGTGGCAAGATCAGAGTTAATGCCTTATAACAGGTCCAAAGATCATTAGTTTTACTGCCTTTTATAGGTCAAGATCTTTAGGATTTTACTGCCTTATAAACAGATCAGTTAATTTAGATTTGTCGCCTTTTTTAAACAAGTCAATATCATTAGATTTATGGCCTTATATGCTGGGCAAGATCATTAGATTTACTGCCTTACATCAGGTCATGATTCAATTATATTAACCGTCTTATACAAGTCGAAGGTCATTAGATTTATTGCCTTCTGTATCAGCCATTATAAACAAGTCAAATTAGCAGATTTACTGCCTAATAACGAGTAAGATCATTAGATTACTGCCTTATACCGGTTTCATCATTAGATTAATGCTTTTAACAGGTATAGAATCATTAGAATTCCTGCCATTTAACAGGTTATTCATTGGAATTTATTATTCTTCGTCAGGAGTCATCAGATTTACAGGTCTATTAGATTTTACTATCTTATAACAGGCTCGAAATATAAATTTACTGCCTTGTAAAGATCATTGATTATGGCTTTTATATTAGGTCAAGATTATTCGATTTACTGCTAAAGAGATCCAAGGATCATTAGATTTACTGCCTTATAACACCATGTTTTTTAGATTTATTACCTTATAAGTCAATATTATTAGATTTACTGCCTCATAAGGTCAAAATCATAAGATTTACTGCCTTGGGACTTCATGTTACAGTCCAAGATCATTAGATTTACTGCCTTACAGTTACAACTTTTAACAGGTAAAAAAATCATTCGATTTAATGCCCTGGACATGTCATATTTTTTTTTGCTTTTAACAGTCAATATCATTAGAATTATTTTCCTTGCCACCGGACGAGATCATTAGGATTTTACTCGCCTTAAACAGGCCAATTATTTTAGTAATTTAATTATAACGTCAATATTATTAGTTGTCAAAAATCAATGATTTTATTTTCTTCCTTGAAACAGGTCAAGATAAAATTAGATCTTATAAACTTTTATTAGGTAACGATCTTTAGATTTAATGCCAGGTAATATATCAAGATCATCGGGTCAAGATCATTTAGGACTGACTCCTTACAATGGGCAAAATCATTAGATTTTTTTGCCACATACAGTGTCAAGGATTTACTGACTTAACAACTCATGATCATTAGGTTTACTGCCTTGTACAAGATCATTAGATTTTGATGCCTATAGCATTTCAAGATCATTAGGATTTTCTGCCTTGTAACAGGTCAAGATCCATTACATATACTGCCTTATAACACAAACTCAAGCTATCATTAGTTTTTACTGTCTTGTAACAGGTTCTAGATCCATTATGCATTCACGCTGCCTTATAAAACAGGTCAGTTACCAAGATCATTGACTTAGTCCCTTATAACATGACAAGATCATTAGATTTTTGCCGAATGAAAAGGTCATTCATTGGAATTACTTCTTTGTCACCGGTCATTTCTAATTTATACTGCTTATACCAGATCATGATTATTAGATTTACTGACTATTAGATTAGAATCTAAACCCTTTTTTAACAACTCAAAACATCATTGATTTACTGTCTTGAAACCGTCAAGATCAGATTTACTTGCCTTGATAATTAGATTTAATGCCTGTATACTGTCCAAATTCATTATTATAACACAAGAGCATTAGATTTTTGCCTAATGAAATGTCAAGAATCATTAGAATTACTTCCTTGAATCGGTCAAGTTTCATTAGATATACTGCCTTATATAGTCAAGATCATTAGATTTACTACCTTGTTAGTCATGATCATATTATTTACTGCCTTATAACATCTCAAGATAATTAGATTTACTTTGCCTTATTGTTAGGGTTCAAGGACATTATATTTACAACTTATACAAG
>NC_092287.1:27968-38878 GCF_036320965.1 Panulirus ornatus
CTATATATAGTGAAATGGTTGCATTTATTGTATACTATTATAGATGATTTTATTATTTGCTTGTGTGAATTAATTGAATAATATTAATATGATGTTTATTGGTGTTATATTATCAAGTGTATTACTGTTTTCAAATGTATTATGTTTTTTGCAAGGTTTATTTCTGTTATATTTGGAATGTTACAAAATTTAAAATTTATAATGAATAATATATTTAAGAGGTTATGTACATTTGTGTTTGTATATATATACTTGGATTGGCTATTGCAGATGAATTTATTAAAAAAGGGTGGTGACCATGGTTGGTTGTTGGGACTGGTTGGTGAGATATTCTAGTATGTTTGGTTCATGGTGCAGTGCCTGAGGATTGGCGGAATGCCAGCTAACCTCTAAGGTTTAGCGGGCGAGGGATGTCGGAGGGCAAAAGTGGCGTGGTTGCCGGCTCCGTCACCTTCTCTCCATACCTCTCAGGTTAGCGGGCGAAGGGTTTGGTTTGCTGCATAGGCATAAGTGCCATGGGATGCGGTCCGTCATCTTCCGCTCCTTACTCTCAGTTAGCGAGGCGAAAGGGATGTCGTGAGGGCAAAACTGCGATGGATGCGGCTTGCGTCACCTTCCGCTCCTTACCTCTCAGTTTAGCGGGCAAAGGGTTGTCGGAGGGCAAAAGTGGCGTGGGATGCGGCTCCGTCTCCTCCGCTCTTTACCTTCAGTTAGCGGGCGATAAGGGTGTCGGAGGGCAAATGTGGCCTGGGGGTTAACTTTTTTTAGCTTATTTAAACTAGCGTCGTTTATTTTAATATCTAGATTTTTTAGAAATTAATGCGGATTTA
Organism: Panulirus ornatus; assembly: GCF_036320965.1. NCBI lineage: Eukaryota > Metazoa > Arthropoda > Malacostraca > Decapoda > Palinuridae > Panulirus > Panulirus ornatus. The sequence goes on from NC_092287.1 coordinate 28,799, forward strand.
GCGTGTTATTTAATTATTTTCAAGATTTGTTTCTTGCGAATTATATTTTTATTCAATACACGTATTTTCTTTGATTGATGCGGCTCCGTCACCTTCCGTCCTTACCTTCAGGTTAGAGGGCGGAAGGTGTTGGAGGGCAAAAGTGGCGTGGGATGGGCTCCGTCACCTTCCGCTCCTTTCCTTCAGGTTAGCGGGCGAAGGGTGTCGGAGGGCAAAAGTGGCGTGGGATGCGGCTTCGTCACTCCGCTCCTTAACTCTCAGGTTAGCGGGCGAAGGGTTGTCGGAGGGCTAAAGTGCGTGGGATGCGGATCCGTCACCTCGCTCCTTAACCTCTTCAGGTTAGCTGGGGCGAGGGGTGTCAGGAGGGCTATTGTGGCGTGGGATGCGGCTCCGTCACCTTCCGCTTTTACCTCTTCACGGTTAGCGGAGTCCTTTCGGAAGGGTGTCGGTGGGCAAAATGGGAGGGATTGAGGGATGCGGCTCCGTCACCTCCGCTCCTTACCTCTCAGGTTAGCGGGCGAAGGGTTGTCGGAGGGCCAAAAGTGGCCGTGTGATGTGGCCTCCGTCACCTTCCGCTCCTTACCTTCTCAGGTTTAGCAGGGAGAAGGGTGTCGGAGGGGCAATTAGTGGCGTGGGATGCAGCTCCGTCACTTCCGCTCCTTACCTCTCAGGTTAGAGGGGACTAAGGGTGTCGGAGGGCAAAAGTGTGGCGTGTGATGAGGCTCCGTCACCTTCCGATCCTTACCTCTCAGGTTAGCTGGCGAAGGGTGTCGGAGGGCAAAAGTGGCGTTTGGGATGCGGCTTCGTCACCTTCCGCTCTTACCTCTTCGGTTTGCGGGCGAGGGGTGTCGGAGGGCTCAAAGTGGGTCGTGGGATGCGGCTCCGTCACTTCCGGGACTCCTTACCTCTTCAGGGTTAGGGGCGAGGGAGTCGGAGGGCAAAAGTGGCGTTGGTTAGGTTAGGTTAGTTAGGTTAGGTTAAGTTAGGTTTGGTTAGGTTATGTTAGGTTTTAGGTTAGGTTAGGTTGGTTAGGTTAGGTTAGGTTGTAGGTTAGGTTAGGTTGGGTTGGGTTGGGTTAGGTTAGGAGGGCTTAGGTAGGTTAGGTTGGGTTAGGTTAGGTTAGGTTAGGTTATAGGTTAGGTTGGGTTGGGTTAGGTTAGGTTAGGTTTAGGTTAGGTTAGGCTAGGCTAGGCAAGGCTAGGTTAGGTTAGGTTTGGTTAGGTCAGTCAGGTCAGGTCAGGTTAGGTCACTATTCCCATTCCAATGCCCAACTAGATTTAAAACAAGACCCTTATAGTAGCAGAAAAGGGTTGGTTAGGTTAGGTTGGTTAGGTAGGTTTGGTTAGGTTCGGTTTGGTTAGGTTAGGTTAGGCCTGTGTTAGGTTAGGTATTAGGTTAGGTGAGGTTAGGTTAGGTTTGGTTAGGTTAGGTTAGGTTAGGTTAGGTTGGTTAGGTGTAGGTGTAGTTAGGTTAGGTTAGGTTAGGCTAGGTTAGGTCAGGTTAGGTGAGGTCAGGTCAGGTTAAGTCTTTTTCCCTTCCTATGCCCAACTAGAGTAAAACAAGGACCATTATTGTAGCAGAAAACCACCACTAGGTAGTAGCACTCCAGAAATCGTTCCTGCTTTGGGACTGCCAAGGGTGGTGAAGACATCCACTTCCATGTACTTTGCACCCAACTTTCCTGTACATTTTCTGATCTACCGATTAGTAGGAATCCAGGGTTATGCTGTTTGGCGAGTGGCCAATCACTGCCAAAGTGAAAAAGCTTACCAAAGAACAACGTACTATTGATTATATTCCTTTACTACATATGTTCAGACGCCTACACTCCATTTGCCTCTACTAATTACTATTTTTACCACTGAACCCCAACTAATCTACAGATATGCCTGCTTTACTTTGTCTAAAATTATGAAGGCCAAACGACAGTTGTTGGTTCCCAATTATGTATTAAATCATGAGCATACAGCCTTGGTTTCTCAATAACATTGATTCAAACTGCAGGAATTACACGAGTTAGCCAACTGTGCACGAGATCCATTCGATAAACAGGATACCAAATATAGACATCCTATGTTTATACACATTTTTAGTAGCAGTATAAAGCAGTATTAGCAATATAAAGGACACCAGTTTCTATGGTTTGCAATGGCAGAAGTATGCCTATTTGAATCCACATTTACAAAGTGATACCCCCTCAAAATCTGCAAAAAAATTTCCATTTGTTTAATAACTTTTTAAAACATATTTTTTCATACGAATATCAACAAACTTAAACCTCTGTAATTTGTACACTCACTTTATCATCCCCTTTGCCTTTGTACAACAACGCTATGCATGCATTCTTCGCAATCTCAGGCACTGCACATGAACCAAACATACATTGAATATCCTCACCAACCAAGTCAACTACATGGTCACCCCCTTTTTTTAATATATTCCACCTGCAATGCCATCCCATTGCTTCCCCCACTCCCCTTTCTTCCATGCTCTCACCTTATTTTCCATTTCTGTAACTCAGTCTTCCTGGTACTTCCTCACCACAAGTCTCCTTCCCAAGCTCCCTTACTCTCACCACCCTCTTCACCCCAAACATTCACTCTTCTTTTCTGAAAACACATCAAATCTTCACCCTAACCTCCACAAGATAATGATCAGACATCACTCCGTTGCATCATACGCAGCATCTTTAAAATCCAAAGTTCTACTTTGCCACGCCTGTCAATTAAACACACGTAATCCAATAACGCTCTCTGGCCATTCTCCCTACTTACATACGTATACTTATCTATATCTCGCTTTTTAATCAAGGTTTTCCAATCCACCCAGTCCTTTTTCCAGCACATGATCTACAAATCTCTTCTCTATTTCCATTTACAACACTGAACACCCATGTATACCAATTATTCCCTCAACTGCCACATTACTCACCATTTGCATTAAAATCACCCATCACTATAAACCCGGTTATCGTTCATCAAAACCACTAATACACATCATCACATGCTCCAAACACTTGCTCTCATGATCTTTCTTCTCATGCCAGGTGCATATGAACCAATAAATCACCATCTCTCTCCATAAACTTTCAGTTTTACCCATTATTATCGAGATTTTACCTTTCCCATTACATTCTATCTTTTACTCATACAACTCCTGTTTCAGGAGTAGTGCTACTCCTTCCCTTGCTCTTGTCATCTCACTAACCCTTACTTTACTCCAAGGCCATTCCCTTCCACTCTTCCCTTTGCCTTGAGTTTCGTTTCACTCGGAGCCAAAAACATCTAGGTTCCTTTCCTCAAACATACTACATATCTTTCCTTTTTTCACATCTTGGGTTACCATCCACACACATTTAGACTCCCCCATATTGAGCCTTCGAGGAGGATGACACTACCCGCATGTCTCCTTCTTCTGTTTCCCATTATAGAGATTGATAGGTGTGTTATTTTGTTTATGTATATTGTGTGGATATTCTATTAGGTGTATTTGTTGTATTTCAGCATGTATATTTGTTTAATTACAGTTGCATTTGTAGTGAATATTAAGTGTATTGTTTGATCTGATTATACGAAGTATGTTAGTTGTGTCTTACTTGTATATTAGCATAAGGTGGTAACTTTCAGATTATAAGGTATATTGTAAGTGACTATATATAGTGAATTATTTGCATCTATTATTGTATACTATTATAGATGATTTTATTATTTGCTTGTGTGTATTAATTGATAATTATTGATATGATGTTTATTGGTGCTTATATTATCAAGTGTATTATGTTTTCAAATGATTATGTTTTTTGCAAGGTTTATTTCTGTTAAATTTAGAATTGGTACAAAATGTAAAATTATAATGGCATAAATTTATTCACGAGCTTATGTACAATTTGTGTTTGTATTATATATACTTGGAGGCATTGCAGTTGAAATTATTAAAAAAGGGGGTGAACATGTTGTTGTTGACTGGTTGGTGAGGATATTCAATTATGTTGGTTCATGGTGCAGTGCTGAGGATTGGCGGAATGCCCGCTTACCTCTCAGGTCAGCGAGGAGCGCAGGGTGTCGGGAGGGAAAAAGTGGCGTGGGCATGTGCGCCCGTCACTTCCAGCTCGCCTTACACTCTCAGATATTAGCGGGCGAGGAGTGTCGGGATGCAGACGTGGCGTGGGATGAGCGCTCCGTTCACCTCCGCTCCTTACCTCTCAGGTTAGCGGGCGAAGGGTGTTCGGATGGGCATAAAAGTGGGTGGGATGCGGCTCCGTCACCTTCCGCTCCTTACCTCTAGGTTAGCGGGCGAAGGGTTGTCGGAGGGCAAAAGTGGCGTGGGATGCGGCTCCGTCACCTTCCTCTCCTTACCTCTCAGGTTGCGGGGGAAGGGGTCGGAGGGCAAAAGTGGCGTGGGAAGCGGTTGGCGTCATCTTCGCTCCTTACCTCTCGGATTAGCGGGCGAAGGGTTTGTCGGAGGCAAAAGTGGCGTGGGATGCGGCTCCGTCACCTTCCGCTCCTTATCTCTCAGGTTAGCGGGCAAAGGGGGTCGGAGGGCAAAAGTGGCGTGGGATGCAGCTCCGTCACTTCCGCTCTTTTACTCCTCTAGGTTAGCGGGCGCAGGGTGTCGGGAGGGAAATTGTGGCGTGGGATGCGGCTCCGTCCACCTTCGCTCCTTACCTCTAAGGTTAGCGGGCGAAGGGTGTCGGAGGGAAATGTGGCGTGGGATTGCGGCTTACGTCCCACCTTCGCTCCTGACCTCCAGGTTTAGCGGCGAGGGGTTGTCGGGAGGGCTAAAGGTGGCGTGTGATGCGGCTCCGTCACCTTCGCTCCTTACCTCTCAGGTTGGCGGGCGTGGGGGTGTCGGAGGCTAAAAGTGGCGTGGGATGCGGCTCCGTCACTTCCGCTTTTACCTCTCAGGTTAAGCAGTGTGAAGGGTGTCGGAGGGCAAAAGTGGCGAGGGTGCCGGCTCCGTCACCTTCGCTCCTTACTCTAGTTAGGGGCGAAGGGTGTCGGAGGCAAAAGAGGCGTGGTGGGATGGCGGCTCCGTCCACCTTCGCTCCTTACCTCGTAGGTTAGCGGGCGAAGGGTGTCGGAGGCAAAGTGGAGTGGGTTGCGGCTCCGTCACCTTCGGCTCTTACCTCTCAGGTTAGCGGTGCGAAGAGGGTGTCGGGCGGGCAAAAGGTGGCGTGGGATGTGCGGGCTCCGTCACCTTCGGCTCGTACCTCTCTGGTTAGGGGGGGGGGGCGCGGGGGGGGGCGAAGGGTGTCGGAGGGCAAATGTGGCGTGGGATGCGGGGACTCCGTCACCTTCCGCTTTCCTACCTCTCAGGTTAGCGGGGCGAGGGGTGTCGAGGAGGGCAAAAGTGGCGTCGTGGGTTGCGGTCCGTCACCTTCCGCTCCTTACCTCTCAGGTTAGCGGGCGAAGGGTGTCGGATGCAAAAGTGGCGTCGCGGAGGCAGGCTCCGTCACTTCCCTCTTACCTTTCAGGTTAGGCGGTGGCGAAGGGTTGTCGGAGGGCAAAGAGTGAGCGTGGGATGCGGCTCGTACCTTCGGCTCCTTACCTCTTGGTTAGCGGGCGAAGGTGTCGGATGGCAAAAGTGGCGTGGGATGTGCGGCTCCGTCACCTTCCGCTCCTTACTCTCAGAGTTAGCGGCGAAGGGATGTCGGAGGGCACAAAGTGGGCGTGGGGATGCGGCTCCGTACCTTCCGCTCCTTACCTCTCAGGTTAGGGGCGATGGGTGTCGGAGGGCAAAAGTGGCGTGGGATGCGGCTCGACACCTTCCTCTCCTTACCTCTAGGTAGCGGGGGCAGGGTGTCGGATCGGGCAAAAGTTGGCGTTGGGATGCGGTTGCGTCATCTTCCGTCCTTACCTTCAGGTTGCGCGGCGAAGGGTGTCGGAGGGCAACAAAAGTAACACAATAAAAAGGCGTGGGATGCGGCTCCGTCACTTCGCTCCTTACTTCAGGGGGTTAGCGGGCAAAGGGTGTCGGAGGGCAAAAGTGGCTGGGATGCAGCTCCGTCACCTTCCGCTCTTTACCTCTCAGGTTAGCGGGCGAAGGGTGTCGGAGGGGCAAATGTTGGCGTGGGAGGATGCGGCTCGTCACCGTCCGCTCCTTACCTCTAAGGTTAGCGGGCGAAGGGTGTCGGAGGGAAATGTGGCGTGGGATTGCGGCTTACGTCCCACCTTCGCTCCTGACCTCCAGGTTTAGCGGCGAGGGGTTGTCGGGAGGGCTAAAGGTGGCGTGTGATGCGGCTCCGTCACCTTCGCTCCTTACCTCTCAGGTTGGCGGGCGTGGGGGTGTCGGAGGCTAAAAGTGGCGTGGGATGCGGCTCCGTCACTTCCGCTTTTACCTCTCAGGTTAAGCAGTGTGAAGGGTGTCGGAGGGCAAAAGTGGCGAGGGTGCCGGCTCCGTCACCTTCGCTCCTTACTCTAGTTAGGGGCGAAGGGTGTCGGAGGCAAAAGAGGCGTGGTGGGATGGCGGCTCCGTCCACCTTCGCTCCTTACCTCGTAGGTTAGCGGGCGAAGGGTGTCGGAGGCAAAGTGGAGTGGGTTGCGGCTCCGTCACCTTCGGCTCTTACCTCTCAGGTTAGCGGTGCGAAGAGGGTGTCGGGCGGGCAAAAGGTGGCGTGGGATGTGCGGGCTCCGTCACCTTCGGCTCGTACCTCTCTGGTTAGGGGGGGGGGGCGCGGGGGGGGGCGAAGGGTGTCGGAGGGCAAATGTGGCGTGGGATGCGGGGACTCCGTCACCTTCCGCTTTCCTACCTCTCAGGTTAGCGGGCGAGGGGTGTCGAGGAGGGCAAAAGTGGCGTCGTGGGTTGCGGTCCGTCACCTTCCGCTCCTTACCTCTCAGGTTAGCGGGCGAAGGGTGTCGGATGCAAAAGTGGCGTCGCGGAGGCAGGCTCCGTCACTTCCCTCTTACCTTTCAGGTTAGGCGGTGGCGAAGGGTTGTCGGAGGGCAAAGAGTGAGCGTGGGATGCGGCTCGTACCTTCGGCTCCTTACCTCTTGGTTAGCGGGCGAAGGTGGTCGGAGGGCAAAAGTGGCGTGGTTAGTTTAGGTTGGTTAGTTTGGTGTAGTTAAGTTGGGTTTGGAGTTTAGTAAGGTTAGGTTAGATTAGGTTGGTGAGGATTAGGTCTTAGGTTAGGTATAGGTTAGGTTGGGTTGGGTTAGGTTAGGTTAGGTTAGGGTTAGAGTTAGGTTGGGTTGGGTTAGGTTAGGTTAGGTTAGGTTATAGGTTGTGGTTGGGTTGGAGTTAGGTTAGGTTAGTTAGGTTAGGCATAGGTAGGGGCTAGGCTAGGTTAGTTTGGTTAGGTTGGACAGGTCAGGTCAGGTCAGGTTAAGTCACTTTTTCCCATTCCTATGCCCAATAGATTTAAAACAAGACCATTTGGTGTAGCAGAAAACCTACCACTAGGTTGCATTTCCAGCGATGCGTTCCTGCTCTGTGACTGCCAAGGGTGGTGAAAGACATCCACTTCCTATGTAGTTTGACGCCAACCTTTCCGTCATTCTGATCTACTCCTCTGGGTAGGAACTCCCGGGTTATGTGTCTAGCGAGTGGCCATTCACGCAAAGTGAAATGCTTAACCAAGCAACCAGTAGTATTGATATATTCCTTTACCCCAATATGTCAGAACCACTAAGTCTCCCTTTCCTCTACTATTACTATTATTACCACTGGAACACACTAATCTACAGATATGCCTGCTACTTTGTATAAAATTTGAAGGCCAACACGACAGTTTTTTGGTTCCCATTTATGTATTAAATTCAGAGCATACTGCCTTGGTTTGCTCACATACTTGGACTTAAAGTGCAGGAATACTCGAGTTAGCCAAACTGGGTTCATGGTGCAGTGCCTGAGGATTGGCGGAATGCCCGCTTACTCTCTGTTAGCGGGCACAGGGGTTGTCGGGAGGCAAAGTGGGTGTTGGGAATGTGCGCTCCGTCACCCTTTCCGGCTCCTATACCTCTTCAGGTTAGCGGGCGAAGGGTGTCGGAGGGCAAAAGTGGCGTGGGATGTGCGCTCCTCGTATTCTCCACTCCTTACCTTTCAGGTTAGCGCCGCCGAATAGGGTGTCGGAGGGCAAAAGTGGCGTGGGATGCGGCATCCGTTCACCTTCGGCTCCTTACCTCTCAGGTTAGCGGGGCGACGTATGGGTGTCGGAGGGCAAAAGTGGCCGTGGGATGCGGGCTCCGTCACCTTCGGCTCCTTACCTTCGGTTAGCGGGCGAGGGTGTCGTGAGGGCAAAAGTGGCGTGGTGGGATGCGGCTCCGTCACCTTCGCTCCTACCCAGACACCTCTTCCCCTTTACTTGAGTTCGATTTCACTCAGAGCCAAAACATTCCAGGTTCCTTTCCACAAACAAACTACTATCTCTCCTTTTTTTCACATCTTCGGTTACATCCACACACATTTAGACACCCAGTCTGAGCCTTCGAGGGGATGAGCACTCCCGCTGTCTTCTTCTGTTTCCCATTATAGATATATGATAGGTGTGTTATTTTTATATGGTATATTGTGTGTATATTCTATTAGGTGTATTTGTTGTATTTCAGCTGTATTATTTGTTTAATTACAGTTGCATTTGTAGTGAATATTAAGTGTATTAGTTTGATTGATTATAGAAGTAGTTGTGTATGTGTTCTTACTTGTATATTAGCATAAGTGTAACTTTCATATTATAAAGGATATTGTAATTGCTATATATAGTGAAATATTTGCATTTATTGTACCTATTGTAGATGATTTTATATTTGCTTGTGTGTCTTAATTGAATACTATTAATATGATGTTTATTGGTGTTTAATTCATCATGTGTATTATGTTTCAAATGTAATTATGTTTTTTTGCAGGTTGTATTGCTGTTATATTTTGAATGTTACAAATTGTAAAATGTATAATGAATATATATTTTAAGAGATATGTACATTTGTAGCTAGTATATTGATATACTAGGATGGCATTGCAGTTGGATTTTTTTTATTTAAAAAAAAGGGGTGACCATGTTGTTGACTGGTTGGTTGAGGATTTTCAATGTTTATGTTTGGTTCATGGTTCAGTGCTGAGGATTGGCGGAATGCCCGTTACCTCTCAGGTTAGCGGGCGAGGGTTGTCGGAGGGCAAAAGTGGCGTGTGATGTGCGCTCCGTCACTTCGCTCCTTACCTTCAGGTTGCGGGCGAAGGGTTGTCGGTAGGGGCAAAACAAAAGTGGCGTGGGATGCGGCTCGTCACCTTCCGCTCTTAACCTTTCAGAAGTTTAGGGGCGAAGGGTGTCAGAGGGCAAATGTGGCGTGGGATGCGGCTCCGTCTCCTTCGGCTCCTTACCTCTCAGGTTTGGGGCGAAGGGTGTCGGAGGGCAAAAGTGGCTTGGGAGGCGGCTCCGTCACCTTCCGCTCCTTACCTCTCAGGTTAGCCGGCGAAAGGGTGTCCAGGCAAAAGTGGCGTGGTTTAGGGTAGGTTAGGTTAGTTTGGTGAGGTTAGGTTGGTTGGGTAAGTTTAGGTTGTAGGTGATTAGATTAGGTTGGGTTAGATTAGGTTGGTAGGTTAGGTTAGGTTGTGGGTTGGTTGTTAGGTTAGGTTAGTTTAGGTTGGGTTCGGTTGGGTTTAGTTAGGTGTTAGGTTAGGTTAGGTTGGGTTGGGTTAGGTGACGGTTAGGTTATGGTTATGTTAGGCTAGGGTAGTCTAGGCTGAGGTTTAGGTCTAGGGTTAGGTGTAGGTCAGGTCAGGTCAGTCAGGTTAGGTACTTTTCCCATTCCTATGGCCCAACTAGATTAAAAGGAAGACAAATTATGTAGCAGAAAACCTACCAACTAGTTAGCACTCCATAGAGATCGTTCCTGCTATGGGACTGCCAAGGGTGGTGAAGACATCCACTTCCATGTAGTTTGCACGCCATAACTTTCCTGTTACATTCTGATCTACACCATTCTAGTAGGAACTCCGGGTTATTGGCCGTCTAGCGTCGTGGCCATTCACCTGCAGAGTGAAATGCTTAACGAAAAGCAACCGCGTAGTATTGATTATATTCCTTTACCCCAATATGTCAGAAACCACTAAACTCCATTTCCTCTACTATTACTTAATTACCATCTG
>NC_092287.1:38978-52724 GCF_036320965.1 Panulirus ornatus
ATGAACAGGCCGGTGTTAGCTGTAGGCAGACAACCGGCCTTGGATTCGAAACGATCGAGCCCGACTCCTGGCTGGCCATGTCACATTAGGACCCGTACGTGTACGTGCGTGAGGGTGTGCGGTGAGATCCTTCATAGTTCCTTGAAGATATATAGATACTATAAATAATGTCAACACGCTCACAGGGCGGAGTTCTGGCAAAACTTAATTCCCCTGGGACGGGTTGCGCCAGCCTATAATTTCCCCGCCAGCTGGTACACTCTAACTTTGAGGCTAACCTGGTTACACACCTCGTGCAGTAGCAGCAGGACGCTTTAGTTTTTGTTACTTCTCCTCCGCTGCCTGCTGCTGCTACCTTGGATTAGTTGCTGTGTTGAAGTGCCGCTAGGGACGGGTCAGACCCTCCCACAGCCGCGGCTTGTGCAACGTCTGTGCTTGTGTTGGTGTGTCTTAAGCGGTACAACGGTAACATGTTAAGTGTCGCTGGTCACGAAATCTGTAACGCTTCGGAACGTGACGAATGTCGAAATGACCGAGCACCATCGTGACTGTTAACCTACTGTCGGCTACGTCATGCGAAGCCAGTTTTTCAAACCAAGTGTGTGTTGACCTTGTGACACATCACATGTCTTAGCAGTAGAAACAAGTGGTCTCGGCACAACGTGGTAGATTCTCGTGAGCTGCTCCGTCTTATTGAAATCAGTAAGTTAATCGTTTCCTGATGTTCAGTGATTCAATGTTTGGGTAACGTAAGGAATAAAAGTTTTAAATCATGTAAAGATCATGATAAGATCTCAAAACCACTACCTAGTGATACCAAGGTCCTGTTGGTCATGACATCACAACCAACACCCTAACCTAAGAATCACAACCGCATACATAGTGCTTTGACCTTACAGCCGTCTGTCTACAGTGCTTGTTATTTGCCCAGATGGAGTTAACTTCCCGTGACATAAATTAGATTAGCGAGGGTAATGGGAGCGGATGACCGTTGTGTCTCCAATCAATTACGAATTATCCAAAGGTCAGGGCCGTCTGTCCGAATGTGTTCAAATATATCATATCTATCATTATGTACGGGGAGGGGAGTCTACACTCGTGGGGCTCCATCTTAACTTTCTCTGCTGTCATACAGTTTTCTTAATCATGATGTATGCTGTCCCGGCTCTGACCAACAAATCCCACATGAAGCCGACGAAACGAGATGCGTTTGTTTAGCTTAGAAAAGAATAGGTTAAGATCTGATCATAAAGGTTGTTTAATATCATTAAAGGATTCGATTAATCTCGGTCTAACCAACCTATTAAGGAGGATTCGTCTGCTATCACTCGTAGCAATGGCTACAAGCTGTGGGCAAGTCTTACCTGAATGAGACGAAACACTTTTTCTTTAAAATTGTTTTACATTTGGAATGATTCCAGTTGGGGATACTGTGAGCAGCGCCGTAGATAACGTTCACACTTGTATCAATATTGAGCTTCATATCCACGACTAACATTATTTGCTCACCTTAGCTATACGACAAATGTAAGGTTATCCTCTTTGAAAAATGTGTTTTGACATCTGCTCTTCCCAATCAATGTATGAGTCTATTCCCTTCCTCTCACTAAACAGCCTCGTTAGGACCCAACGGTCTGTTATGTCTGATTTTCTAGTTGTATTAAGATGTTTCATGATATGATATGGCTCTACTTTTTTATATTGCATCTTTTCGATAATATGTGTTTGGGTGTGTGTGTGTGTGTGTGTGTGCTGTGTGTGTGTAGTGTGTTATGTGTGTGTGTGCGTTTTTTTGTAAGTAAATTCCGCCATAAAGTGAAAAGTATCGTTTCATTGACACCATGCCGTAAACACGTCTGGGGTATAGGGAGGGTCCAGAGGTCATATCTTGCAAGTGGTCAGTAGTTCAGTGGTACCCCGCCTTCCACTGACCCGTAATTTGTTTTCTTTAACCTTATCCACAGGTTTTCGTGCCAGGGAGAAGTGTGTTACATGTGTTGGAAAAGTGAGCGTTTGCAGGTGTTGGGAGTTGAGTATTGCAGGTGTTGGAAAAGTGTGTACAGGTGTTGGAAGTGAGTGTTGCAAGGTGCCTCTCGAGCCTGGAGACCAGATGGTTTTGCCTTCTGGCCATTTGATGCTCCTCACCTCTTCACCAGGGTACGACTCCTGGGCTTGAGTACACTGACATTTGACCTGGTGTTCAAAAATCAGGTCTAAGGCATCATTCTCAGGGTCGAACCGCTGTGTTCAATGGTCTTACGTCGTGTTCAATGGTCGCACCGCTCGTGTTCAAGTTTCACACGTTGTGTTCAAGGGTCGCACCGTGATGTTCAAGGGTGTGAACACTATAACTTTTGCTAACGACTGTGTTGTGCACAAGGGTCATTAAGTATTATGTGTTTACTTGCTCTACTTCAGCAGCAAGTCTGTGTAACTCTACCGTCTTATCATCTGTCAGACTCTTATAATCTCTCTCATGCAACACGCTGATACCTTTTCCTCATGCAAACGTGATCCATCTCCTCATGCAACACGCTGGATCATTCTCCTCATTGCAACACGCTGATCCATTCTCATGCAACACGCGATCCATCTCCTCATGCAACACGGCTGATCCATCTCTCATGCAACACGCTGATCCATCACTTCCTGAGCTACGGATTACGTCAAGAATTTCTCGATTTTCCCTACGGGGTGGAAAGTGGATTTTGCTTCTCTACTGTCCAAAACTCTTGTCTCTCTCTCTCTCTCTCTCTCTCTTCTCTCTCTCTCTCTCTCTCTCTCTCTCTCTCTCTTCTATCTATCATCTATCTGTATTATTATATATATATTATAATTATATTTATATATATATTATATATATATATTATATATATATATATTATATATATATTCTTTTTCATACTATTCGCCCATTTCCCGCGTTAGCGAGGTAGCGTTAAGAACAGAGGACCTGGACTTTGAGGGTATATCTCCACTGCCCCTTCTCTGTTCCTCTTTTGAAAAATTAGAAAAAAGTAAGAAAAAAAATCGAGAGGGGAGGATTTCCAGCCCCCCGCTCCCAACATACAGGTGTCGTTTCTTGAAAATCCGGTGGCGTCCGTTAACATAAAGTGGCGTCCTTGAACATACAGGTGCCGTCCTTGAACATACAGTGGCGTCCTTTAACATACAGGTGGCGTCCTTGAACATACAGGTGCCGTCCTTGAACATAAAGGTGCCGTCTTTAAATACAGGTGCCGTCCTGAACGTACAGGTGGCGTCCGTTAAACATACAAGTGGTCGTCCTTGAACATACAGGTGCCGTCCTAGAACAGCAGGTTGGCGTCCTTGAACATACAGGTGGCGCTTCTTGAACACAGGCGGACGCATCGTATATGGTTCCATCCCTTTAGACCTGATCGTTAAGGGTCAGTCAAAGTTCTGGGCTTCTTACGGACTGGTCGTATCGTGGTGGTCAGGGGTCGTACGTCATGGATGAGAAGTTCGTTAACCACTACAAACCTCAATTCATTTTCTTCATCACCAATTTGATCTAGTTACATCAGTTTGGCTCCACTGAAATTCTTGGCCATTAAATGTACCCTCAATCCCCCCCACCTGGATGGCGCGCGCTGATGTTATTCGTCTTGGTTTTAAGTGAGATAAGTTCCTGACTACCTACAAAACCACCTGACACCTAATGACCATTCTTACAGGTCACGCCTGTCTGCCAAATGACGTCATCTGTGTGTATTGTGGTGTATGTGTGCGTGTGAGTGTGTATGTGTGTGTGTGTGTGTGTGTGTTTGTGTGTGTGTGTGTGTGTGTGTGTTTGTGTGTGTTTAAGTTTTATTGGAGCTCTGATTGGCAGTGGTACTTTGGCTTATGAGTTAATGATAGACAGATGGATGAATTTATAGACTATATAGAGGAACAAACAGATTGCTATGAGGAAGGGGGTGTGTGTTGTGAGAGAGAGAGATAGTGAGTGAGAGAGGAGGATTCAGGTACTCGCTCTGGTTCACCTAGACTGATCAACTTTATCATAAGTTTTTACTGTTATCATCATAATCTTTTTCCTGACTGACTCAAAATTTCTTGTCAAAGTGATTGTCTTTATATTGTTACTTTGTTGTCATGCGTAGATCATTATACGTCTATATTTTCTCCTGTTTTTATGGCTTAAATCGCAGTCATTTATTCTAACATGGATATGATACACGCCATCTTCCATCTTCTCGTAAAGTGCTTTTAAATTCTCTTAAGTCTAGTGATTGGTAAATCATTACGACACAGCAGGACTCCAGTTGATTCTGTCACAAGTTATTGCGAGCAATCTTGTGTTGCTTTTATATAAAAGTCTCACATCCATTCAGGTCGTCACTTGGACTGGAGAGAGTATATTCTCAGTCCCAGTCTTGGAACACCCAATGTCTCGTATGTATGACTCGTGGAACTTTAAATTTACTTTCACTTTCCGAGTTGAGTCTCCATACATTGCGTCAGTAGTCTACGTCTTAACCTACACATTTTTTTTTCGTTAAATTTCCATTTATAAACTTTACCAACGTTCTTTTAGCATTTATCAGCCTCTATTCCTATCCTACTGTTTACTCGATATCGAAGTAATTCATCATGATATATTTTACTTCTGCGCTTACGTACATATCGTTATAATTAAAGGAGAAGTCTGACATGCTTTCCCCTCGATCCTGAGACAGCGACATCATACAGTGCTACTTGTAGGGAAAACGCCTCACCTCTCCTCTGACCACAACTTACATTCAATCAAAACATTAAGACACTATATAGCAGGTAAAGCCATCACACAACCAAAATTAATACCATCGGGGGTAAACTGCTCGATTTTGTAAATGTTTTGCTGGTGTTTGTGTGGGGCAGGCAGCAGGTGTTGGCTGGGAGCCAGCGGACCCCTTGCCCCAAAAAGGTGGGATCTGAAGGCACTGTTCCACTTCCCCCCCACACAACCTGACGCACGCAGTTACGCACTTACCACATATCTCACGATCCACACTCCCCACACGTCGTTTTCTTCCATTGATGTTTCACTTCTTTCATACATTTTTTATTCCAATTTTCATTCATTATACTTTAAAGACATAAACAAAAACTGTTAAAATCACGGGTCGAACGAATAATCAGGATGATTCAGGTTTCACTCCAGTGGACCCGTCCATGTTTATATGATCCCTGTACTAAGCCTTGTCAGTGGGCCTCAGCACAGGTAAGGCTGTGTCGATTGTAAGGCGATGTTTAGGTCAGGTAGATGAACACATTCACATTGCGAACCTTCTCAGTGAAGTTCCCACGACTCAAGATCAATGGATTTTGCAAGTTAGGTTAAGTTCTTCCTGCCGCTGGGGGCTTTGTTTGTCTTCTTGGACACAGTCACTAATGTGGAACAAGGTGTTCAACAGTCACCAGCGGCCGGGCGTTCACAGGCTGACGACGTCACTGCACCGTCAAACAAGACAGTCAGCTGACGAGGCATAGTTCTCAGCAAGTTTCACCAGGTAGCAACTAAACTTCACCAGACTCTCGAAGTTCGCCATGATTGGTCAACATGGTACTATCCAGGTTCACGATGCTTACAAGTTCACCAGGTAGAGAAAATTACGAGATAGGTGGTGAGGGGTGGGAGATGGGGTGGCCAATGGTTGGGGGGGAGAGAAGCAGGAGCCGGGAATGTGTGCTGTGGGGAGGGAGGCGGTGTCGGAGCGAACGGATAACTCCTCTTGAAGGTACTGAGGCGACGCGACTGGCGGCCCTCTTCCTGCATCCAAGACAACCATTGGTACTCTAAACTCGCTGCTTGCTCGACCCTCGACCCTGGAGCCCCTGCAGCATGCCAGCTTACTCAGCTAAGGCCAAGGATCACACGTTACCCTTACACACAAGGTCGTCAACATTTTTACTCAAGTACTGTTGATAAATGTTACCTTCATTGGGTCGAGGACAGCGGATACTCACATAGCCTGAGTATAAAGGTTACACACACGCATGTTTTACTCACAATGACTGAATGGTAGGATATTCATAAAGCAGGACAGACATGCCTTCCGGACGATATGACGTCTTCACCTCAGGATAAGGGTAGGTGACCAATTCCTACACCAGGGGAGGAAGGTTATGCTGAGTGTGTAGTGCTTCTGTAGCGAAGGATGGAGGTTCAATTCAATCAAGACCAGAGATTCATGGTTCAATGCCAAGGATACCGATCCTTCGTCAGGCAATTATATAAAACCTATGATACCACAAGGCCGCCCAAGGACAGATATTATCACCAGAGGCAAATATAGATCTTTGTTATAGCTACATGGAAATGGTTGACCTCTAAGTTGACCCTGAACCACGCTCATTGACATGGCAGTCGACATGAAAAGGTAAATATATCACATGCTTCCTACTCCAACGCTAACCTAACCTAATTGTGATTTAACGCGTAGCTAACGTTCGGAACTACTGCAACCTCATCGAACTTACTCAACCTAACAAAATAACCAGTCAACAGTCTAACAAATTGCAATCTAGTTCAGATAACCAGCCCAAAAGCAAATTTCACTCACACAACCACACCACCACACACACACACAACACGCCGTCAACAGCCAGTACCTACACATACCATCATGTCGGTATCATCAATATTCATGGAGCTCATTAAGTGGTCCACCTGAAACATTTTAACCTTATCCATCGGGTAACAGGAACAGGAAGTGGGAGACTGCAGCGCAAGCCCCTAGGTACGCTACCAACAGCTAGAACGTACGTACATAGAAGATGGAAAACAATAACTTAATTAAGAACTTTTTTTACATCACCCGTGGTTGTAATCTCACAAGTTATGTCTCAAATCAAAGCTAAGACATCATGTAGGAAGGCATGTTGATCCATATTAAACGAATTGCTTGGCATTATGGCCACCCCCCCCCCCCCCCCCCCCCCCCCCCCCCCCCCCCCACCCCCCCCCCAGCTAGGGTGGGGTTGGTGGGGTGGGGGGGGGGGGGGCTAACAAGGTCTCCAAGGGAAACAGGGTCTCAACGAAGATTGATTGTCGCTTCCACCCACTCAGGTAGGTGGCCACTGTAACAGTCTGAGCGTTAAATATCGGGGAAATGCCACTCTTTGTTACCGTTCAAAGGAAAGCATGTCTTATTAAACAATAAATATTACGTTTCCAAACATATATTATCTATCTATCTATATTTCTATCTATAAATATCGTATATATATATATATATATATATATATTATATAATATATATGACAGCTAGAGATCCTGAGTATGAACGGAATTGTGGCCTTTGTTGTCTTTTCTGGCGCTATCTCGGTGCGCGCGGGGGGAGAGGGGGCTATTTCATGTGTGGCGGGGGTGACGATGTAAATGGATGAAGGCGCAAGTATGAATATATAATGTGTATATATTATACGTCTGGAGTATGTATATGTATGTATACTTGAATTTTATAGGTATGTATACGTGCGTGTGTGGGGTATATATTTAAATATATATTATACTATATATATATATTATATATATAAATATATCTATATATTATATATATATTATAT
Organism: Panulirus ornatus; assembly: GCF_036320965.1. Taxonomy (NCBI): domain Eukaryota; kingdom Metazoa; phylum Arthropoda; class Malacostraca; order Decapoda; family Palinuridae; genus Panulirus; species Panulirus ornatus. The sequence goes on from NC_092287.1 coordinate 46,554, forward strand.
ATTTGCCCTTCCGCTTAGTGAGTATCAACAGGACACAGAAACATGTGTTCATTTGCATACATCCGTTCTCTTAACTGTCTTCACAATGAACCGCCACCAGAGTTAACCATCCTAAGCCAAATCCCATACACCACTTCAAGGCTTACCTTCACCACTTTATGTCATGGTTTATCCCATCGGGACGGGACGTTGCCCCCCGTATACACATTCATCCAATTTCATTCTAGCTAATGCCCGCCTCTCGCCCCTCACAAAAGTTCCGGCACCGATACCCTAAACCTCCCTCCACGTCATCTCCACCTCCTTATCGCCCTCCCCTGCTCCCTCCACTTCTGACGCATGTTATCCTCTGAGCCAGGTGGTAAATATCAATCAAACCGTTGGGTGGTGGGAGCAGTATGGTTATGGGCCGATATAATTTGATTTTACATGTTGTAAGACGACCTAGTGTTCCCTGACCTACTTCGCTAACCAACACAACCAACAGTAGCAGCAGCTAACACCGAGAGAGAGAGGAGAGAGAGAGAGGAGAGAGAGTGAGAGAGAGAGAGAGAGATGAGAGGAAGAAGAGAGACGAGAGAGAGGAGAGTAGAGAGAGAGAGAGAGAGAGAATGGCTCTTCTCACGTTGGTTACGGAAGACTTAATGCTTGCGTCGTATTTTTACGTGTGTTTCCAGAACTTTTTTTTTTCAGCAACCTTTGAGTTGTCTTTACCGAACACTGTCAGTGTCTTTGGTGTCATCCAGCAGGGTAAGTGAGTGTGTCCTTCGTGATACAGCCAGCTGGAGTGGCGGCGGTAGCGAGCGCTTATCGTGACACGAACACTTGCTACTTGCTGCCATCAGCAGACTATAAGATTACCAAATAATCATTAAATATAAAAGTTCATATAAAAACATAATGATCTTCTGCAAGATTAATTCACTTCGTGTTTCTTCTCTTGTTTCATGTTGGCTACAAGTGGCTGGATTGTGAAATTATTCATTAAAGTCTCTTGTTCTCTGGACCTTCGGGGTTGGTTACGGAAGTGTTTCAAGGAAAAAGGAATACGTTACCAAAATAAAGTTTACAAACACTATTCTTACTGTTTCAATGGATGTATAATGTGGGTAGGGAGCTCCCGTGGTCTTTACATCAGTCGCAGTTAGAAATTTATCGGACTCGGGTTCGACTTCAAGCAGGGTGGTCGGTTACAGTCTCCCAAGCCATTCATCCTCCCTTTTGACGTGGTCGGTAAAAGGGAGAAAACGTAAGTGAGGAAGAGAAGCTGTCCTCCTCACTTCCACGAGCATCACCAACTCGTACTTTTCTTTTCTAGGTGAGCTGAAGATCACAGTACGGGAGCGGAACACGGGGGTTAACTGAATACCAGCCTTAGTCCTCCAGTTGACCTTTTTACGGTGTGTGGCAGCTACCGCGCTGCCCGGAGGTGATCTCTCAATTCCACCATTTCCCGCAGACCATTTAAACTTTACGCCAGGAAAGCCGACTTCACCGTGTTTGGCCGTTGGAGAGTCGTCTTCTCATATGAATCAGTAAGTTTTATGAGCTGTGACTGTCGGTATCGAGTCAGCCATCACGGCCAGAGCAGCGCCACTAAATGCTTGTGAATGTTGTGATGGTACATTTTGGTCTTCTATAAATCTGTACCTCATCAAGAGCTAAATTGGATCTAGGATATGAGGTAATTCTAAGCAGTGCGGGTGGATTCGGAAAGTTTGAAATCTTTCGAACTGCTGCTTCATGAGAACGCTCAGGGCGGAGGTGCATCGGCTCAGCAGTCTGTTCGTATATGTTGGTGGGCTGTGTGTGCGTGAGGCTGCCGGGGCAGGTTGACCAGTCCGCAGTAAGGTCTCAGGATCTTATGAAGTGGAGACCAGAGGATGTGGGGGAGAAAGAAAGGTCGGTGAGAGTCTTTATGGGCCTCATACACTGGGGCTATCAACAGACGTTTACACCCAGACGGAGATTCTACAACACTCCTGGAATGTGTTCAAAACATCGGCATAAATGTTTTCTACCCCAAACATCTGCAGTCACAAGGTTGCTTAACTTGTCTCATCACAGATCTACCGTTCATGTTTCTGAACCACTTACTTCTGTGGTTAGCATCTCTCTATTCCATCCGTCTCCATGATGGCCCATCATGGAGATGGAGATGGGTACAGTAATGGCACCATAAACCGTGTATTACTCTACCAAGACATCGGAATTATTGACCTTACTTTCGTTAATGGTAAAAATGAATGAAGTGAAGAAAGGTCTAGCGAATGATGTACCGAGGGGGTTTTTCATTGCAGTCATAAGCCATTTCCTGAGCCATTTCATTGTATAATTAGGCTGGACGGAGCGGTCGCTCAACTGGTGCTTCTGCACATTTTCCTAATTTGTTTTTTTTTATCCTTGGTTCTGTCATCATGACGCAAACACCATCACTTGTCTATGCCATGGCCACTTGCCAGAAAGTTATGAGAGTGAGTAAGTACCCATAAAATAATGAGTTATCACGTTGAAGAACTACAAAACGAGGAAGAACAAATTGAATAGATGGAGCTCATGTGGCGCAGTTTGGTCAGAGTCGTTGATTTGAATCAGCATGGCTGGCTTGGGTTCGACTCCAGTCCTACCAGCTGGGCCCACAGCCAACCCAAGTATCCAATCCTGTTCTCATAAAATGGACACCTGGCGCTTGGCCGTGGATGCGTTTATCTCATCCTGGTACTCGGCGAGCTGCCAGACGCTTGAGTGGCCATGTACTCAGCTAGCTACCAGGACGCTTGAGTGGCATGTAATCGCTAGCTGCAGGACGCTTGAGTGGCATGTACTCGCTAGACTGCCCCAGAAGCTTGAGTGGCCATGTACTCGCTTAATCCAGACGCTTGAGTGGCCATGTACTCGCATAGCTGCCTGTCGCTTGAGTGGCCATGTACTGCTAGATTGCCCAGACGCTTGAGAGGGCCATGTACTCGCTAGCTGCAGACGCTTGAGTGGCCAGGTACTCAGCTAGCTGCCAGGACGCTTGAGTGGCCATTGTACTCGCTAGCTTTGCCGGGTGACGCTTGTAGTGGCCATGTTATCGCTAAGCTCCCAGACGCTTGATGTGGCCATTACTCGCTAGCTGCCAGGACGCTGAGTGCATGTAATGCTAGCTGCCAGGACCGCTTGATGGCCTTGTACTCGCTAGCTGCCAGACACTTGAGTGGCATTGTACTCGCTAGCTGCCAGACACTTGAGTGGACTTTGCTCTCATAATGTAACAGCTTTCAGTAAAATGTTGAACACATCTACATACGGTCATCTCGTGGAGGTGGGTGTAAATGTGTCTTAAGTAAGATTAGGAAGTTTCCTCTATGATAGGGTGTGTTGTTTTTGTGATTGTGTTGTGTTTGTGTTGTATCGTGGGTGTGTGTGTGTGTGTGTGGTACGATAAAGTAGTGTTACTGTAAGTGTTGATTCGGTGGTTTGATGACGGGTACAATTGGTCTAGAGATAACAGGGTGATAGAGTTGACGTGATAATAAACAGTGGTGGGATGGAGTGATTGTGAAGATGGATTGGCTGACCAGATGGCCAGGAGCGATGGATCGTGACGTATCAGGAACTGTGAAGGAGACATAGATAAGTTAATATGTATGTATTGTATGTATATATATATATATATATATATATATATATAATATATATATATATATATATATATAATATATATATTATATATATATATATATAAGTAATGAAAGGGTAAGGAGAGATGTGTGTTATAAAAGAGTGTGGGTGAAGAGAGCAGGAAGAGGGTGTATGAAATGGTTTGTCACACTGGAGAAATGAGTGAGGAATGATGACAAAGAGGGATTATATGTGCCAGTGTGGAGGGAACGAGGAGAAGTGGGAGACAAAATGGAGGTGGAAGGATGGAGTGAAAAAGATTTTGAGTGATCTGGGCTCAGAACATACAGGGACGGGTGAAAGTCGTGCATGGTATAAATTGAATTGGAAAACGCTGTGGTTTTTTTTAAACGGGTGTTGGGTGTGTTGTGTGTGGGTAGTGTGGGTTTTGTCTGCAGGGTGTTGGTCTACGTGCTGTCAGTGGATGAACCAGGCATGTGAAGTGTCTGGGGTAAACCATAGAAAGTTTTGCGAATCCTGGATGTGGGAAAGGTGAGAAGTGTTTGGTTTCGGTGATTACACTTGTTGGGGGGTATTGAGGTCATTCAAGCTTTTGGGGTATTGACTGGTACACCATGAGGACAGATATGACGGCCCGATCGATCAAGACGAGCGAGCGCCTTGGAGACTTTCATAACTGGTTATAGAGGATTAGTCCTGTCCTGGAGATTGTCCAATGTTTTTGCTGGAGGCAGCGCTAACACTGCTGCTACATCGAGGAATTCCTGGCAAAACTCGATGGTTTTCATTGGTCGGTGATGTAAGTTTCTCCGTCAACAGTTACAAGCGGGTCTATACTCACAATGTAAAATGCATATCGACCTTACGAGAAGACATATACGTAGGTTAATACTATAGAATGTTTCATGAATCAGGGATATCATGGGTTCGAAACATGTAGAATATTCTTATAATCTTCAAATGATCTACAAAAGCTATTAGATACAGGGGAAGCATGGGAGGATCTGCGGTGGTTGCCATTCCCTTGTAGTTATTTTCGCCTGTGAAGGTCACCAGGTTCTTTACGATTTTAAGGACTTTAAAAAAAAACAAATACCTTAAGTCACCACAAGGAGCTGGGGGTCCCTCCAGCCATTTATACCCTGTGCCGTAGAATTACCTCAACCGAAGACCACTGCACAGCATCGACCATACTAAATGTCCCACATATCATGGCAACGTCTCGTAGAGAAAAGTCAATTCGCACAGATTCATAGCTCCATAAAGAAATAAATTGATTTTTTACACAAGTATAGACATTGATTTATGAGGCCTCCTGCCCGCTCTGTGGCCTCAACTCTGAGAAGCAAGGAAATGTTGGACTATTCTGGGTGGTATTAGTTCCTCGCGGGGGTTGGTTATTCCCCTATCACGTCCAGGGTTATGGACACAGCCTCACCGAAGGTGTTCCCATCTATTGGTAACCACTTCAGGGTAACACAAAACCAATGACGGTAACAAAATGTATAAGTTTGTATGGTCGGGGTGTGATCGAGTGCGAATGGTTGGGATATAGGGATGACATGTGTATGTAATGGTTGTAGATGAAGAGGTGATATCAGTAAGTAGTGACGAAAGCACAAGACGATGTGACATTTATTATGATGAATGAACACCGTCAGATCCTGTAGTAACGATATGTAGTGGTCATCGGTAACGAGGTGAGGGGAATATATGATAACAGGAATCAGATGGAGATGGATGGAGGGCGGGTATAATTATGAACCGAGCGCACGAGAGTGCATCATGAGAATGATCGTGGACAGTGAAGGTGATAGGAATATGCGATTTCTGGTAGTGGCCTGTGAGGGGAGGGTAGTTGACTAAAAAAGGTTATGTAATGATGAAGGTAATCTGTAATTCATAATGAAATCAGTAATTTCAGAGCTGCACACGTGCCCGGTGATGTGAAGCGTGGCAAGTCGGTTGTTTATGATTAAGTGGGTAGGCTATGTGATGTGGTGCAGTAACTTCTGATTCTTAAAATGGAATCAGTTAATTCCTAACTTGCCGCAATTGAATGTTGACAGTGTGGTGTTATGAGGCAGGACGAGGGCAAGTAATTAACGAAGGCACAGCTAGGGTAAAAGGATAGCACGCAGAAGGATTAGCAGACAAGAGGGAGCAGGACAAGAGATAATAAGTACAAGATTGTAAACAGAAGATAATAAGAGGATAACTAAGTAAAGGAGTAGCCGACAACGAGAGGAATAAAACATACATAAGAATCCTTGTGTGATGATTTTCAGATGTTAGTGAGTGTACTGGTCAATATCTTGCTGTAATATGGCATAAGTTGCCAGCGTCAGGGTTCCAGTGTGGAAAGATCTCCCTTCTGCTAGGTGACGCAGTATTGGCCTAACTGATGAGGGTTCCAGTCTCTTATGAGTGGCCGATCACCACTTCAGTTTAGGTCGAGGATTTGTGTCCCTCAGAAACACACACACACACTACACACAAACACACACACACACACACGCTACCCATCAGTCATGACCGGCTTGC